>NW_008804407.1:0-3052 GCF_000699145.1 Aptenodytes forsteri
ACAACAGCCTGTGCTAGTGTGGCACAAATCTTCATTTATGTGGCAATCAGTCACCAACTGGGAAAACTAAGAGTATTTTTTTTCTTTTTTGCATTTACATGATTAGTTCCTTAACAGCAGTTTGATTGAAGAGCATTGCCTAAAGGTCCTCACCTCTTGCTTATTAAACACGCTTTGTCTTGTACGCAGAAGCAGCGTTGGCACACTGGTTCTGATAAAATAAATTATGGGTGAGCTGTGAATAAAAATGGCTACATCTTGATTTGTCATTTATTTCCAATTCATGTCAACACTAAAGCGTGAGGAAAACCTCATAAAAGTAGTATTTTTGTAAGTTTTTGATTAATCTCTTTTCCTTTGACCTATCATTAGCAGTATAACCATAATTTGTATAAACTAGTGAAATATCCTTTATGTTTTAACTAGAAATTTATTATCACGTTATCTGTTATCAGTGATCAATTTGTTTTAGACCAACTTGAATATCAGTCTTAAATTATAGAAAAAAGACCCACATGGCCACAGGAACATGCTAATGCAGAATTGGAAGAAAAATCAAATAAAAAGATGCGTAAGCAAGTATTCTGTCTGTTGTATCTATTGTATTTCTATCAACAGTATCCTGGAGTCACAGGGGCAGGAAGGTTTCCTGGAAGCGGATGCTGGCTGGTTAAAGGCTGACACACCTGGATTCACATCTACAAGATTTTTCCTAAATCATTCGTTTCGGCACAGAAATATTGGCCTTTACCTGCTCTACTTGTGGCAGTGTCACTTCTCAAAGGTAATGATCTATTTTAACCTCAGTAAAAGTTTATGAAGGCATGAGAGACTTGGGAAGACGTCAGCAGTGGCAGATGTGTCACCTGCATGGGTGCCGTCCCTGCTGCTCCCTGCCGAGCTGCTAATGACGGTGGTGTGCACCGACAGTCCTTGGACTCTGGAAGGGTCACGTTAAAATAGTTTATTTATCTTCAGCAGCAATATCTCAAATAAGTAAATCTATTCGGATTTGTCAAAACAATTTGAAATGAGCCATGCCTTGAATATGGGAATTGAACGAAAAGCGAGTTTATACTTGAGAGGTTTGCTGAAGTCAGTGAGAGTTTTGCTATTGATTCATCGAAGCAAGGCGTTTTCTCTGCATCGCTAAACCAAAAATACATTGTGGCTTTCGGCCATGTGCTCACCGTGTGCTGCTTCTTGAAGGTTCAGACTCTCACCCAGGTTTTGTGAGCAACGGCCCCAGCAAAGGTGGAGCCGCACGTGAGCAGGGGCAGGCGGCAGGGACGGCTGCTTCCATCATACTTGGAGGACTGTTACCAAGCCAAGAAGCCATTTATAACATGCGCATTGGAATAAATTTATAAATTCAGAGGGTACCACTGCATAAAACTTCAAGTAATGGAAGCCATTACAAAAGGGCTAAATTTATTACTAAAATTAATGAGCATAAAAGATTAAGAAAATCTTACCAACTATGTATCAATCATATCACTGTGATTGATTTTCACGTAGAATAACCAAACATTTAACTAAGAACTACCTAAATTGAATACATTTTTCATAAATATTTTAGTAAGATTTAGAAAGTTTAACAAAAATTAGGCTAAAATATCAGGTGGATTTTTTCTGTTATGAATACTAACAGTGATTTTCAGGGACCATTTTTACACTGTTATGCTAACATCTCTGATGCTTACGTTATGAACCCATGTTCTTCAAAGACTGAAAGTAAGAGCTTAGCAAAATAATGTATATATTATGTATAAGAGAGGTTGGCCCCAAACTGGAAACAAACCACCACTTCTCCGAGGAGGGATGGAGATGTGTCTCCAACTGGGGTGCTTCTGGAACAAGCACGTTGGCCTAAACCCCAGAGTTACCGCAGGAGCAGAGGCAGATAGCAGCCCCAAAGTTTCACTTTGCAACCAGAGCCTGCTCTGCGAAGCAGGAAGGATGCGCTCTGAATGAAGGCTGATGGGCAAAATTTGTTATGATGCTGAAAGTTCTTTGAAAGATGAACATGACAGCTTTCTTTTTTCCAAGCAAATCGAAGGATCTTCATCTCTTACCCACAGTTATTTTGTCATGCAACCATTTTTCCATCAATGAAGAAGCAGACTCTCTGCAGATAATCATTCTTCAATTTCTGATGCCATAGATTTTCCCTATTTTCTGTGACTCATATTGTTCACTTGGTAGATGCAGAGAGAAGGGAAAGGACGAGCACTTGTTCTCTCTGCAGCCCTTTCATCACTCTCCTACATTTTTTCATTACTGTACTCAATTTATCACTGAGAAAATACAGAAATAGGAAAGCTATATTCTTTGCCTTGAGATGGATGTTATCAGCAGTTTGATGCTTTGTAAAGCAGAAGAAATGTAGAAAATAAAATTGCCATTGCTGTTAATTGATTTGCAAAAATCTAGTTTTAAATCAGAAAAACCTTACTGAACCAAAAATCTAGCAATACTTTATTTTTTTTTTCAAAGCTTTCCATGTTTTTCCCTTAAGTGGAAAGCCATTCTCAGGCGCATTGACATCACCAGATCGCTGGGTCCCCAAACAGCATATTCCCTCTTTGACGGGTCTTTGGTTTCCAGCAAAGGGAACAAGGTCTAGGAGCAATCCCATCCTAATCTCACTGGCTAAATAAACACTGACCATTGATCCTGAAGGATAAGCCCCATTTAGGCTGGGGAAGATCAGCACAGGTGCCAGGGTGCCGACTCCAACCACCCATTGCTACAGTGACTGCAGCTCTCTGCCTCGTTCAGCCTCTTCCAAAGACTGGTTAAATGTTCACTCAGTTGCATGAGCCTGTGTAAGGGATGATGATTTTGGCTGAATACGTTTTCCTGTAACTCTAGCACATTTGGGTTTTTTAACCACAATTTCAGCTGTACTTAGCAAGCTAGGAGTAATTAGATACTTTTTCATTGATTATCTAATTATTTTTCTTAACTTTTTAAAGCACAACTGAAATTGGTTTAAAAGGAAAAGCAAAGCACTTGATTTACAAAAAACCCTTACTGATTCTTGCTACTA
>NW_008804408.1:0-3076 GCF_000699145.1 Aptenodytes forsteri
GGTCTCTTTCCCCATCCCTCCAACAGTCAATCCATCCAAACCAATTCAAAGGAGGTGGAAGGATCTTCCTACGTCTCTTCTCATCCTTCAAGAACCCATGTGCCCTTGGACCCTGGGAGGTGGACACGTCAGGGAGGGAAGGACCATGAGAGTGGGAAAGCCCCAGAGGGAGAGCTTAAGGGGGGAAGCTTGGGTTCAGGCCTTGGGCAAGCCCTGCTCCCCTTCCACTTTCTCCGGAGTGCCCAATCAGTCCTGGTGTGGCTTCTGTCCTGCCAACACCATCTCACCCTGAACAGCGTCCCTTTCCTGGAAGAAACAGCTCATGAGCTGCACTGTTCATGCTCCACTATGCTCTGGGGCTGGGTCCTGCTTGGCCGTGAAAGAAGACCGGTGTCTTCTTGGTCCTTTCTAGAGGAAAGGCCCCGTGCCATTACAGGGACAAGGCAACACCATTGTCCCAGTGACACCGGTCTTTCTTCACAGAAAGGACAGTGGAGGCAAATACCACAAGGGCCCTGGAATCCATACGGGAGAAGGTGGAGAGGATTCTGAGTGAGAAGCTGGCTGTCTTACAGAGCCAAAAGGAATTGGCCCACTCTGCAACCCCAGCTCTGGAGGAACTGACCGACAGCCGGCCTTCCCTCCTGAGGCTTTCTGAAAACACTGCTGCTCTGCAGGGATCTTTGGAGAACGTGCAGGCATTATCCGGTGTTGATGTAGTATTACCTTCCCTCTCCACAGAGGACTCTGGGACCCCCTTGCAGAGTTATAGCATTGAAAGGGAGTGGAGAAGTGGTTGAAGTGTGAATGCGTGAGGGCCTGCCAACTGTCTCCAGGGATAACTGGTGCTGGAAAGTAGCCTTTCTTTCCTGGGAGGTTCTTCTCTGTGAAAGGGGATCTCCTTTTTAGTCCATGGTCTGGCCGTTCCTCTGGCCTCTCTTTCCCATCTGAAAAGGAATGAGAGGCTGAGCTCATCTCACAGCAGCTTTTAGTCCTCCATGGACTTCAGAGGGAGCAAGTTGGAGCCATGTGCCCCATGTCTGGGAAGCAAAAACATCACCCACACTGATTTGCTGTTTTCTCTTGAAGACTGACGAAACGAGAATAGAACTAGTTAAGATAACAGCATGTGTGTGTGGTGGGGGAGTAGGGGAGCGTGGGGGATGGGGGTGGCCTCAGTGTCACCTAGGGCAGGTAGTTGGAAAATTGTGTTTGGAACCCCCTCCACTGTTTATTAGGGGACACGAGAAGAATCAGAAGCTGGAAACTATAATGGACAATGAGCAGATTTTAAGGCACTATAGGAGAAGTATTGCACTGGGGAAGGTTCAGTTGCCACTAGGAGACACTCAGGCAGTGGCTGGGCTGCTGGTGAGGAAGCATCCCTGCGTGCAGATGGGTCCAGTGAAGAGCCCTGCAGCTAGAACTCCTCCCATTTTATGGCAAACCAGAGAGGCCTCCTTGGGAGAAATTCATCTGCCTTGTTCCCTATCCCTTCTCCCCTGCCACCAGCATGACATCTTCTTTTTTCTCCTCAAGAATTCCTGCCTAGATTTCAGGTCTGGTTAGAGTCTTTATTGCTAAAAAGACCAAGCATCCCATTGCCCTCAGGCTTTGCTCTCTTTGGAGGATGGCACAGGGCCTTTTGATGTGTTTTCCAACTAATAGAACAAGCATGCTACTACAGGAGGACACAGTCTCTTTGGTCAGCAGCATGGGCTGTGTCTTAGCACACTGGAGACCGGCATGCCTTGACTAATCCACTTATTGCCTGTTTTTTTCTTTTTCCCACGGAGCTTTTCAAAATACAGCACTGCAAAGTAAGAGCAGTTGGGAGAACAACACGCTCAGAGGAAAATTATTTGATAACTTTCTTCTTCGTCATGTGCTGCCAAAAGACCCTGCGTATGCTTGACAGGAGCCATTTTGGCTGTGGGGAGCAGGGATGGCCAGCTTGCATTGGCCACTTCAGCCCCCGCTTCCACTCCTTGGTTTTGCCCTCGTTGGCATTTCAGGAAAAGTATCTTGAGCTGATCTTGCTCCACTAGGGGTGCAACTTCTTATTCTTTAAATCTGCGTTGAGCTAGAGGACCTTAGTTCATGACATTGCACCTTGCCAGATTCCTGTCAGGTACACTGATGAGCTGGGTAAACTGAGGAAAGAAACATTTCCTTATCATTGTGGCAGTGAAGATCGCTCTTCCATTCTAACCCGTGTGGAAGAAGTACCCTAGACTGGTGCTAGCCTCTTACTGAGGAGAAACTACTTAAAGTTTGAAAATCACCTACAGACTTTGCTAAGGACTTAATCATGACACCCAAACCAAATTCCAGCTGATGTACCTACATTTCCATATACATTATACTTGTATGCACCACAGGCAACACCATTGTTGCCCATTCCTCCACCATTATTCCTAATAGGCTCTCTTCCCACACATGAGTTTTTAAGCACAATTTCAGAAAACTTTGGATCTATATTTCAGCATTTATTGCTGACCAGTGAGTGTCTGCATTGATTTCCAGGTGGGTTTCAGCTGCCTGCAGGGATGATCAGCTATCTCACCAACTTCCTCTTCTGTTTCTGTCATAGAGAACTTTCTTTGGCCATTATGATTTCACCCCAATAGCCTTGTAAAAGTCAACTGTGGTTCTGTCATTGCCCAAAGAGGAGCCATATGGTCAACTCCTGGTCCTTTTCCTCAGGCCATCCCCACAGCAACTCAAAGATGGAGGGAGAGGGTATTCAGCCCCACACCCTCCTCCTTGGTGCTGAACGCTGGAGTGACAGGAACATTGGATGAGTGCCTTGCATTTGATGCATGCAGGCTGGCCACTCTCTCAGTCAGCAGCCCAAGGATGGCAATGGAGGGATATGGAAGTTATGGGAGGGCAGAAGCTAGAGGTCCCCTGAGGCAAGAGGCTGCCTAGTGCACCTGAGTGTGGAGGTGGTGAAAGGAGAAGTAACAGATGGATGAGGACACAGAAGAGAAAGCCTCAGAAAAGCAGACCTTGTGTTTTCTGCTCCTTATGGCATGACTTGAACATTGCAGTTGATGTCACCCTGGACGCTGAC
>NW_008804409.1:0-3080 GCF_000699145.1 Aptenodytes forsteri
GGCCGGGCGGTCGGTGTGCTCCCCCGGGCTGAGCCCCCACCCGGGGTGACCCGCCAGGGAACGCAGCCTTGCCAGCAACATTAGCAGTTACGGCTTTAGTTTTGTTGTTATTACAAATTTTAGCAATAACACGTCTGTCCGTGGTATATAAAATGCACAGGCAGCTCCAGAAAATGTAAAGTATCGTGCTTACGGTGCTTGTAATTTTGATACTAGAAATGTCTGCAATCCGATTCCCCATTAAATAGCTTCATAAGTGATACCGGAACCTTAAACTGAGGGCCCCGGCCTCTGTAACTCGCTAACATCTAACTAAACCGACACATTTTTTATTTGGCATATTCCACTGAAACTGCGCTAATTCTCTGGGTTCATTATCCACGGAGCGAGCTGGATGCCATGTTGTCCCTTTCCGTACCCCAAGACGTCCATGGCACAGCCCAGCCTCGCTGCGGACCGGACTGCATCACGCAGAGTCATTTACTGACGTGGTATTTATGGCAAGAGAAAAAGATACCTTTCAGGTTACAGGAGCGGTGAACTCTCAAAGCAGATAAACAGATTACTGCAGCCTTACTTAGGGCTACCCATAAAACCCGAACGATACAGTACTTCAGGTTCACAGCAAGTCAGTCGCTAGGCTACACTTTTGCTTGACTTGATGTACTCTGGGGTCGCTTTTACTCACACGACTATCTTTGAAGAGAAAAATCAGTTCTTCTGATTTGTCTCACACATGCTGCGTTCTGACAGTAGGAGTCATTTAAACTCCTGAAATACTAAACAGCTGGACTGGAAAAAACTGTTCTCCTTGGAATGACCACCAATTTTCCACTAATAGAGATGTAAATGGATCCCATTGCTCTCTAAGAAGTTTTCCCGTCCGTGATCAATTCCGTACCAATGTTGAACTGGCAGTACTGCCAGTTCAAATATTTAAATATTTTTGCATAACATTGCTGACAAAAATCAAGGAATATTTACAAGTGAAATGCGCCCAGAGTTTATGCGCATAATCTACTTTTTTCCATTATTTTGCTTCCCTCAGTGGCATATTTTAGACAGAATTTTCTTCGATTCCACTGAGGCTGAACCTGGTTCTGTTTTCGCTCACTGAAAATACACTCATCTCAGAAATATTGCGGAACTATAGCAGTGATGAGAAAGTAAAATACAGCAGAATTTTATGTAGAGTTCTGTGCAGGATCTACATGTTTTCCCTGCTCCATCATCGCCTCGGAAGGATAGACAGGACCCAGGGACACGCCACCTTTGGAAAATATATGCAGGAACGCCGAGGCTAGTTGTACACGGGATCAGAATTTGGCCCAAAATGTGCAATATTCCAAATGACCGTTTCCCCCTCATTCCTATTACCTAGATATGAAAGTTCAAATTCAAGAATGTGCTTGCAAATCCACAGCACTCCAGGGTAATATGAAATGAACTCCATTTAATAAAACACATTCCAAGTTGTTATTTTGATTGAAGCAGTATACTTTCTGTCTTGCAATAAGTAGTTCAGATTTCACTGGGTCATTGAGAATTTTTGAATCAGTCTCTCTTCAAATCATATTTAAAATACGGACTTAAATAACTGTGGCAACAGATATCTTCACAATACAAACCAGAAATAAGGGATATAATGCTGCATTAAAGCTGTTGCTGCATTTATCTCCGGAGTCAGTGAATGAAATTTTGCCATCCTCCAAAATATACGGATCGTCCCTTTCATAAAACGTATCACGTTCATCCAGGGAAATGACGGCATCCCATTTGGTCCTCGATTCACTAAAATAAGAGGTATTTTGATCACAAATGCCTGCTATTATCAAAACACTGTCACGATTTCAACAGGATTAGCTAACCCAGGTGAAGCTGCGCACAGGCGCCCCTTGGGTTTTTTTGCTCCCCCTTGGGTTTTTTGCTCCGCGTCACATCGCATCTGGTTTTAAACTCTCTGTCATTTAGAACAGAGGCATCAGACAAAATCCCGTGTTCTGACCCAGGGCAACTGCGGCGCTCCCCGGATTCGCGGCTGGAAGGCACATTGTCCGAGTCCTCCGGTTCATGTTTTCCCCCTGGAAAATGCGTCTGTGGAAATCACAACAGCCTTGCAGGAGACGTTGGAATAAATACTTACCTAAACATTGAAATATTCACATACGCGGTTCTCCACGCTTGAAACAGGAAAACGAGTGCAATACGTGCAAGTAGGGTGTCGGGGTTCTAGGCTAAAATACCTCGCATTTCCCAGCCAGCCAGCCTATCGGTTACACGACGAATACCGTCTCTCGTTACGCTGCCTGCAACGGGGCGGTATAGGTAGGATTAGGACAGCGCAGCGTCGGGCCCCTCGGGCCCCCGGCCGCAGCGGGCGAGCGCCCGGGCGGCTCCCTCGCCGGGCCGGCTGCGCCGCAGCCCCTCCGCGGAGGCAGAGCCCCCCCGCCGCCCGAGCACAGCGGCAGCGCCCCGCCCGCCTGCAAGGGCGCTCCCCCAGCGCCGGGGGCAGCGCTGCCCCTCGCCCGTACGTTCGGGCAGTTTCCGAGGCGGCAGGCTTCCCACCCGAGGCAATTCACCCAGGAGCTGCCGGGTGGGAACCGCGGCCCCGCGCAGCGCAGCCCCTCATCCCGATGCAGGGCTCTGGGCGCTATGCGGTAACGAAGGGAAGGAGCCATTTCATCGCGCTCTCTGCGCCTTCGTATTAACTTTTAACACGCCGAAGCCCTGTGGTCAGAGTACCGCTCTGGGCTTTTCTTTCTTATGTATTTTCACCGTACGTTACTTTCCTTCTAGTATGACGTCAGTGAGAATCAGCGCGGTGGAAGTGGCAGAGCAGCAGCAGGAAAAAAATACCTGACAAACAGCAACAGCCTCCCAACACCCCTTTAAAATAATAACGATTTACCAAATGGTTGGGAAGTTGTTATAATTCCTTTTCCAAATTATTACTCGCCCTTTAGATTAGAAATGAGGCCAGGGTTAGCAATCAGCCATAAATGGTAGGATTTCTGAAGTAGAAGCACTTGTCTGATTGTGAAGTGGAGGCCATTATTGCCTTGATTGAGTCTTTTTTTTTT
>NW_008804410.1:0-3108 GCF_000699145.1 Aptenodytes forsteri
AAGTGGTTTAAGTGCCTATCACATCAAAAATTGAAATTTTAGTTAAGTCTCTTCAAGACTCTTAAATTTGTTGCCATTATTAGACAGAGGAAAGAATTGCAAAACAGGTAAGAACACTTAGACCCAGTCATCTTACGCATTACACAATGGTATTTTTTTCTCACTTACAAAACATCCAGAAAACATCGGGATTCAATTGCTCAGGAATGCCTGGATGCAGACACACAAATACACCCAGTTAACCTTGTTTCCAGCACATCTAATTGAGTTTCAAGAGGGAGCAGCAAACTGCCTTCATGCACAAATGAGGGACAAAGAGAAATAAACATTAAGAGAAGCTGTAGGATCAAGCATCAGTTATTTGCTTGTGCTATACAGAAGATCACAGTCCATTTATTGCCCATACTAATGTAGATAATCGCATGTATGGATATATGCAAATTGATGCGTGCATAGTTTTTAACATTCATAGCACTGCAACATTTTTTATAAACCTGTTGAGAGTACACTGAAGTTTCATTCTCTCCTTAATTGTTTGGAAACAGACTTGATACTTATTACACATTTTTCTACACTTCTAATTGCATAGAAGGCAATCTGCAGCAATGGGTTTTGCATATATTTCACTGCATTTTCTGACATGAATGTTTATGCAATTGATTAATGACATGAATTTTCTTGTGTGTGATGCTTTTACGAGCATTTGCACATGGCTGCGTAATTCTCTCATTTGTGAAGGTGCTGCAAGTGGCAGGTGAGAGCTGAGGAGGAGAAAGGCGGCTGTGGGGGCCTTTGGAGGAGAGGAGCTGATCCTGAAAAGTGCTCCAGAGCAAGCCCCCAGACCAGCAGGTCTCAGAGAAACAAGTTCCTATGGCAGATTCGGAGACACTGAGGCTACCTGAGCAACTGTGTACTGGTTTAGGGTGTTTTAGGGCTGTATGGACGAGCCACTTGTGTGCCTCTCAGACCCACCACGCTTCGTCCCACAGAGCCTTAGGGTCCAGCAGATTCCTGCCACTGTCTGCCTTCAGCAGATCTGGGAACAGCATCTCACTTGGCTTCTGAGGTTTGCGCCATGGACAAAGCTGTGTTTTTTGGCAGACCACGGGTAACAGACCAGGAGGGGTGATGCCAGGCACTGCTGAGCTGGTCTGATGGGAGCGGGGCTCCCTGGGGAAGGGCTGTGCGGGCTCCCGTTGGGGCTCTCCTCCAGCGCGGCACTACCAGCCCCAATGCCTGCTCTAACTGGGGTCTTGCTGTCTAGGGGACACTGGGCTTCCAGCATTCCAACCGTCGCAGCCACATGCTCAAACCTCCCTATTTCCCACCTCCTCAAAGTGTCTAACACCACTGCTGTTCTCTGGCTTCATGTTCATAACAGGCACAACAGGCACAAAGCAGCACGTGAACCCCCAGGGAAACCACAGACAGCTCTCTTGCTCATCTGGGACAGATTGCCAGCATTTGCTGCAGGAGCAAAAAGCATTCTTAAATTCTAGTATTTAGGTATATTCAAACTGAAAGCAAGCTGGAAATTTGGAAACAATCTGAATTTGAACATGGAGTTTCTGGGATTTACATTAAAATCCTCCCCCCACCCTGCCCTCGAAACTGGATTCCCAGGCTGCTCAGAGCACATAACTGTAATATAGAATGGCAGCAGATTTTTCAACTCATTTTTGTGTTTCTTGTTTTGCAGAAATGTGTTTCTGCTGAATTCAGTTCACAAGCCAAACTTTGGCAAGATCATTCTTACATTTCTTTCACATCTCCACTTCTCTGAAGTAAATAATTCTGACTTGGTTAATTCTTAATCTAGTGTTTTATAAGAGAACCCATTTGACCTCATCTAATTTTGAGGCTAAGAATGACTGGGAATTTTAAAGTTACTGAAAATTTCCCTTCCTACTCTATGTGACTATCGGTCAGTAAGAACAGTGAGTGAGTAAGATGTTAAGACATCCTGATTCATGCTGAAATTTAATTCCCCTCTCGTACTTTCCATGGGAAAGAAGTCTTGTGCAGACACAAAAGGTCAATAGAAGAGCCATAACCTGCAGAAACTTAACTCCAGTTTCCAGAAAAATACTGAAATAAACAACTGAACCAGCTGTAAGTCCTCACAAGGAAACAAAGGGAAAATAAAAAGTCAACATTGATTTGTCAAGAGCACCTCATGTCAATTCACTCTAATATTTTTCCGAGGCACAGTGGTGGACCTCGTGGTGAGGAGTAGCCGTGCCTTGAGCAAGGTGTTCTCCTAAGTGAGCAAGGCCAACACCGCCCAGATTAAGCCACTGCACCAGAGATGGGAAAGACCTTGAAAACCTGTCTTGGACAATAACGATCATTATCCAAACAGAAGAAAGGACGGGGCAGAGCTTTGCAGCCATGCATCCTACATCAGTTTCATTAACGGTTTTAAAATCTGCAAACTATGGGCTAGTAGATTGTGGGAATTGCAAAGCTAGTATGCTAGGAGCTATTAACAGAGGCTAGGTGACCCACTCAAATTTCAGAAATGGCCAAAACTACATTTCATTAGGAATAAATTATAACATGAAACACTCAGAGAGCAAATAAAACAGCATAGCCTGAAAGGCAGCAGAGCACACGCTTACCGTAGGCTTTTGGAGCACTCCAATCATTTCTGGGCACTGACCGTCAAATAGCGAGATCTAGGAGAAGAAGATTGTCTATTAAGATTAAACGGGGTTGTTTAACTGAAAGAAGAGAAGGGGCACAGTACTCTTGAAATACATACAAGGTTTCTGTACCAAAGGTGGGATAATCTGCTCAAAGCCATTGAGACCCATGGAGAAGAGCTCAAATTCCAATTTAGATGCAATCCTCAGCCTAGACATTAGGGGGAAAAAACTAATGACCATGTGCACCATGGAAATACATGTTTTGGAAGTTTGTCAGCAGGAATCCCTATGGATCTGCTAAATAAGTGCATGCATGGGCAGGAAGACAGGCTTCGGGGTTTTGCAGTCACTTGCAGTCATGAATTTTTATGATCCCAGAAAGAAGCCAGCTTCTGCAGCATGGTGCAGTCAGGGTGAACCTGTGGGCCAGCAGCTGCTGGGCCAAGCCATTTCTTGTTCA
>NW_008804411.1:0-3111 GCF_000699145.1 Aptenodytes forsteri
AAAAAAATAGGGAAATTCAAATGGATTTTCAGAAAAAAAGAAAAAAAAAAGATCACTTAGCCTGTGGCTGAGATCTAAGTTTAAACATCTATATATGTACTTAGATGTGAACAGGGAACCTTAACTTCTGTAATGGGTGGGTGCTTTTATATGACTTTTATTATCAACTGGGAAATGCCGGGGCATCTGATGCCTCCACCTGGGGGAAGATTTGGCAGAGGATACATGGTAGACCTGTTTCTTTTCAGTAGCCTCACTGGGAGACCAGGCAGGATTGATTCGGTTGTCCAGACACATACTGAGCACCACTTGATCTCTTCTAGTGTATCCTGTCTGGCCTACTGATGTCCAGAAAGGAAGCATCCATGTTTTGGACACCCTCAGGCACTGAATTGCTCTCTAGACTCCATCACCTGTATTGGCCAGGTAGGGTGCTTAAAGCATCCCAAATGACGTGACACCCCGGTGTGGGCAACTGAATCAAGGTGTATACCTCTGACTCTAGTGGCAGTTTAGGTAGATCGATACGGACTGAGATGACTTACAGCATCCTGTCTGATGTCCAGCTGCCATTCTAAAAATGCACAAGTCTCCAATAGGTTCTATGCTATGTCTGCGTGCCTGCAAGGTTGTCTCTGGTATCTAAGGACATCTAAAAGGATGTTAGATGTCTGTGTTTTGGCGTCTTGATCCCACCTTGCATTTACACGCAGACACCTATATTTAGGTGGCAAAATGCTGGTGTCTTATTTTTAACTGAGTCCCAACAACATGGTTTTGGGGCATATTTAGAATGGGTCCAAAATGCTCTGTAAGTGTCTGCAGTTACGGGCATACACGCTTTAATCTAGTTGAGTTTTTAATTTGATTTTGCTGGGTTTTCTCAAATGAAAATGAAAATCTTTGCACTGATTTTTTTAAAGTTATCTTTTGCTGCCCATCTGAAAGGTATTATATTTAGTGCGTTTCACTTCTTGTTGCATTTAGCCATTGGGAGTCAAATTCACGCTAGCTGGAGGTTGAGAAGTTAGCTGGCGAAGGTAGTCATCTAGTCTCCCTCTATGGTCAGTGAATTGAGATCAGCACCCTAAGAAATTCATTTAATTTAAAAGAGGCACCTAAAACTAGGGAACAGATCATCTTTTGGGGGTGCCTGTTTTCTCTCCATTGACTACAGAGAAAGCCAAATGCATCTGCATCGGAATTCGAAAAAGTAAGTGAGGCAATATCCAGCCTGTCACTGGAAGATGGATTAGGATGATGACATTTCTCTGCTTCAGGCAGTGTCTTCTGAAGTTTCTAGTGATGTACACCATTAGGCCCATAAAAATGGCTAAAGAAGCATTTGGAGGTTAATTGTTCCTTTTTTCAGACTCGCCTTGATTTTTTTCCATTGTTCCTGTTGGTTTGGTATTGCCAAGCAGCAGAGTCAAAGCATTACATACTTGCACCATCACTAGAAATGCTCATTAAGAGAGATGCCAAGTGGGAGTCTATTTGCTTGTGTATGGAATAAATGATGGAACAAGGGAGAAATAGAGTAAAACACAACAAAGGCATCGTTAGCCCCAGAGCATCCAGTCAGAAGCATGCAGGTAGTTTTACAGAGAATTGGAGTGTATATAAAGCATTTGGGAAGAGAAGACAGGTCAGAAGAGATTGCATTTCTGTCTGTGACTCACTACATGGGGAGGAGGAAGGAAACAGTGAAGCTTATCCTGAAATCGTCATAAGGTAAGCATGCCTTTCAGTTCCTGGTTGGCTTGTTTCATTATCTGCAGCCACTAGGAATGTGATTCACCTTTCTTTCCTTTACATAGTCTTAGACTTCAGAGGAGTATATAGGGAACAGAAGGGTAGCAACTGTGATGACATTTTTTAATTGAAAAAACTGTTTGATGGGAGACCAGTGAAGAACATACTAAGAAGTCTGTCTTAACGAAGAAGAGCATTCCTGAGCCACACAAATAAGTATGATACATTGGGAAAAAATCAATATGGATTTTCTAAAGACTTGAGTTTCTTGAAGTTGTAAACAAACAGGTGGATAAAACAAATCTGGTTATTACATTCTATTTGGATTTCCCCAGAGCTTTTCATAGAAATGAAACCATCCTATAATAAAAGGAAAGAGCCTTAATTTCATTTAAAAAGAATAAAAATAAAAAATCAAACATGTGAAACAGCAGTAAATGAACACTCATCACATGAGAAAGACTTCACTAGACAAATTCACGGACTCCTGTGTCCAAGTTTATTGTATTCAAGGTACTCATAAATATTCCTGAATGATCTGGAAGATGAATGAGTAGGTGAACTCAGCTGTGGAGACCTCCGGAAAGACTGGATTGCTTGAGTCACTAAGTTTGATAAGATGGCAGGTGGAATTTGATAAAGTCAACTCAGAAGTGCTGCATCTGAGGAGAAGTAATGATCCTAGGGAAATGACCTGCTCTCCGTACTCTAAGAATAGGATCGATAACATCTCCAATGACTATGATAAGAACTTAGACAAGTACCTCACATGACAATACGTATTTTAAAAACAATCTGTCTTGACTCCTACCCTTATTTTTTTAACATACAAAAGCATACAAAACCTTGGTGCAATGAATCCTATCTGCATCTAAGTGATCTGTCAGACATCGAAGGAATCTTCCATGTGTACAACAGAATGAGGGTCTCTAAAATTTTAAAAGTCAAATTAAATTACTGTGAATACCTTGGGATAAGCCTCATCTCATTCCATTTAGACATCTAAAAGATAAGTGTAAAAGTCTGAGCGAGCTGTCAACAGTTCCCTGTGGAATCAATGAGACAGGGATCTCCAGAAGGCAATCCTGGAGAAGCTGAATGGCTAAAACAGAGGAACCTAGGGCCACTTGGGATGTCCAGGAGTTATTTGTCTGCAATCCAGGTGCACTGCTTAAGACTGACTTCCTCAAGACTGACTTCTGTAGCATGCCTGTGTCACATCTGTCAGCCACGTGTAGATTTCTCTGGTACTCGAAAACATCCAGTGACCACAGACAATTATGCTTAGTTACCTGACTGTGCTGATTTTGGCTAGAATAGACTTAAATTTCTTCACAGTAGCTAGCATGGGGCTAT
>NW_008804412.1:0-3117 GCF_000699145.1 Aptenodytes forsteri
TGAAGCCTGCAGTGAAAGAGCAAACAAAGTGTGATCTGCTAACCAAAGATACAGCAAAATCAAATGTTACACCCTGCGAGCTGAACTGGAGTTGCAACTCATGAGTCCTGTTTAAAACCAGAACAGAATCACACGGCCCAGTGTTTAGGCAGGTGGAAGAAAAGGACGCATAGTGTGTCTGTCCTTCAGAAATATTTTCTGCAGTTTTAGCTAGTTTAACTGGAAGATTTCTGACCTGGGTTGCTTTGGAGAGCAATACTGCACTCGCTTTTCTAAGAGGCAATGTTATAAATTATCATTTGCTACTAACTGAAAAGGAGGGATTATGGACAAGTACTTGGAGTGGCATATTAAGAACTGCAACTCCTCAGCCCTGCTGCCTGCTCAGCTTTGCATCTTAAGTCTTTAGGCAAATAACTTTAACCCCTCCGCACCACAGACTACAAACCTGTGAAGCAGTCACTCCCACGAGTGCTGAGTTTAAATATGTATTTTTAAAGATCTTTGAGATTCGCTGGCACACCTTACTCTAAAATGGCAGATATCTTCTAGCCAAATTCACGGGCTGTGAAGTATCAAGGAAAAGAGAAAATGCTGAAGAGCCAGCAAAGCTAGTATCTATAGCCTGGCCATGCTGGGGACTCCTGCAATTACAGTTTGTTCTTTTGATTAACCTCTCCAAAAACACAGAAGGTGTCATGCATCCTCACAGCTGTTCCTGTGCTCGTGCTCTCCCAAAATGACCACTGATCTCAGTGAAAGCCTGGCTGCCTCAGGGTGACCCAGACAGGCCCCTGGCAATGGCCAAAGCCCTTATGATTTCTCCCCAAGCTCCCGTGCTTGCCACTCCTTGTGAAACGGGGACAGAAGCAGCCCGTGGGCTCTTAGAAGCAGCTGCTGGGACCTGGAGCTCATTGGAACTCTCACTTCTTTACCATGAATATTTTTTTCTATCCAAAACTACTCTTCTCAGTTCATATTGCACGAGCATTACCCTATACTGTATTCAAGCAGCTTTTGAAGAAGTGTACTGAAAGTGATGAAGCTGGCAGGGCAGAGCCCTCCAGCCCCTCACATCTCCCCCTCATACTGCAGCACGAAAGTGGCTAATAGGCTCCCTAAAATGGTGGCTTCATCCGTCTCACAACTCCTCACACCAAAGTCACAATGCTTGCTTCGTCCCTCGCCTCAGCCCTCCTCTGCATGATTTCAGCGCAGGAGCAACGGCCCCCGCACGAATCTGGCCATGCCTGGCTGCCCGGCTGGGATGGGACGGGACGGGCAGCAGAGTGCCCAGGCAGCAAAGGTCTCCTCATTTTAGACAGAAGGATCCTGATGTACACAATCAGAGACAAAAGCATAATCAACCCTGGTCTGATTAATTGCAGTGGAAATGCTAAGGAGCTATCAACGCAGCAGCCAAGAGAGCTTAAAACTAAATATAACCTGCAGGAGGGGAAGAGAGGATGAGTCTTTGAAAACACTTCTCTGAAACGAAAGAGGAATCAAGGGAAAGTTTTCCTCTCCTCTCCCCACTCCCCCGGCCTGTGCAGTGAAACGGGAGTTCCTGCCTACCCTCTCCGAATAGAAGAGCCGCTCACCTCCCTGGGAGGAACAGCTGGGACCATCCTGCTATCACCTCCCTGCTCTTCCTCACCGCTTTAAAATTAGCATCGCTGTGATCAGGCGGCAGCGGAGGAAATGCTCACCCACCACTTGGCGTTTAGAGCTGATCACTAAAACACCACCTGCCTCCAGGAGCTGGGGAGTTTGCAACAGCCGGGGCCGGGGCTTGCCGCACAAGCAGAAGGCTCTCACCCACCCAGAGAGCTCCCGCCGCTGCTGGCACCACGGCACGTCTGCCTGGGCTGGCTCCGGCTCTCGGTGTGAAGCAGCCGGGGAGGCAGAAGTGACTCTTCAGACATAAATAGCAGAGCCGGTCTGAGCTGAGGAAGATGATTCAATGAGATATTTTGGTCGCATTTTTACAAAGGCAGCAAGACTCTCCAGAGAAGGTATTTTTAGTGGGCTGAGACCTGCGATCCTGATCAGTAGGCACAGAAACTGCCAGTGCAGGAAACCTGCAGAGTAAAACCACCCTGAGGGTGTATCCAGAGAAAGTGGTAAGCGCAAGTCAGAGAAGAGCCTCTTGTAAATTTGGAGCTCCAGCAACTTCCTGGAGCAAATTTCACAGAGTCCTCAGCAACATGAAATGTCCATTCAGCCCTTCCTGGCTCATCCTGATAAATGCTTCGTTTCAGGTTAACAACAAATTGAAATTGATTAAACCAGCATTGATATTGTCCTACAAGGTACCGAGAAACTAAATTCATTTTGGATAAATCCCAAGAAAGAGCAACACTTATGCACGCATACACACACACTATTTAAGATAGGCTCATCTGGGATGCATAAAACCTGAAAAACGTTCATTAGGACTGGAAAAGGAAACATTATTAATCAGCTCTAGGCTTCTTATTACTCAGTGGAAGAAAACTTCAGTCAGATAATTTTTTAAATGCACATAAACCCCCAAAATTCTCATTGGAAGAATTAGCCAGCTAACTTGCCGTAAATATGATGAGGTGGGAAAAAAGGCAAATGAAAGGGGTTGGGGGCTTGATTCTTATTATTTTTTAATTTGCATTCAACAGGAGAAAGATTTATGCATGAGATGCAAATTGCTATGCGTTATTTACATATCTCAAGAAAAACAAATCTTGAATGTAAATGCTTAGAGGGCATATTTTTAAATATGAAAGCGGTAAAATTATTATAATGTTTATAACTCCCACACTGTTAAAAAGATATTAAATTGGGGGAAAATGAGCCCTTTTATTTAAATTATAGAGTCCTCACCAAATATTAGGGCAGAAATCAAATACAAACATCTGTGTGTTTCCATTCTTGAGAGTCTTTTAGAGCAATTTGTTCACCTTGCAGTTGGTCCTATCCAGAATACCCCAGTGGGTTAGCAACTGCAGAGGTCAACGGCCAGTTACAGCATTTCTGTTTCCATCGTGAAATACTACGTATGTCTTCAGAAAATAAAGAAACAGAAATACCTTTATAAAAACAAGTCCACTCAATAAGCAGTCCAGCTCAGGTGGTGGGATA
>NW_008804413.1:0-3120 GCF_000699145.1 Aptenodytes forsteri
TCACTCCAGCTACTGGCATCAGTACAGCTACTACCCAGCACCCACAGTGCCTGCAGTGCATGTGTCAGATCTAGGTTCCACAAAACATTCTGAAACCAAATCTTCCTCTGAGGAAAACTGGCAAAGCTCCAGTGAAGTCAACAGAACTTTAATTTCCACCATCTTAGAATAACAGCTGGAATACCTGGGTATCGAGCCAAAGTGTCAGAGACATTTTTGAAACACACATGGAGAAGGAATAGGTTGACATTTAAAAAGAAAATATACTTTTAAAGTTCACCATCAAGGATAAACGTCCTCCCCCTTCTCCCTCAAAATACCAGGACAAGCAAGGACTGTCAAGGGGTAGACGGCTGTGTTTTGTGTAATGCTAAATGCATGCTTGTTACCAAATGAACTGCACTGGCTGTGAACATTCACATTTGTACTTGATTCATGTTGGGGCATTTGAATGACAAGCATCGGTTTAGATCTAGGGAGTCCTCAGCACTTAAATCTGTTTGCAGTTAATAACTCCTTACCAAATACACCGTGAAAAATCACTTGGATGGGAAAGAGCAGAAAAGCACTTTAGAACTTGCTACATAATATTCCTGTGTAAGTTGCTGAAGTGTTTTGCTAAAAATCAGTGCACTCCCTGGTTTGCTATTGACCACATTCCAGGATATATGAAAACACACAGTTAATCTAGCTATTTGAGGGAGCAGAGGAATACAGCATCTTATACCATGCTCATTAGTGGGTTTTTGCTGCTGCTTGTATGTCACCAGCATGCCTGACAAAAATCATACTTGCACCACTGAATCAGTGATCCAGCAGAGAAAAAAGATTTAGTCTGAATTCATTCCTCTTACCTTAGAGCATTTCACTGAGAGACTATCCTGGGAAACACACTGCTGTCTGAAAACTCCTGCTCTCCCCATGGATAAAGGGACCAATGCCCTAGTGTCCTACAGACACTATACAAAAACACTAACAGCCATGCTGCTTCATGCCAGTGCTGTACCCAGCTCAAGTA
The DNA here is from genome assembly GCF_000699145.1 of Aptenodytes forsteri. Lineage (NCBI taxonomy): Eukaryota > Metazoa > Chordata > Aves > Sphenisciformes > Spheniscidae > Aptenodytes > Aptenodytes forsteri. Next base: position 1,019 of record NW_008804413.1, read on the forward strand.
TCCTATATTCTACAGCAATCGGTGCAGATGCAGAGGTACTAAGGCAAGCATAAATAATTCCTCAATATTCTCAGCCTCCAACTGCTTTCAGCTCAGGCAGTTTCCTGAGCCTGATGTAGCTTGTCCAGCAAGTTAACACTCAGTGAATCTTTCTTCCAGATACTTCTAGTTTCCCCTTGAACCTATACAAACTTTAAAAGTCTTCACTATCCTTTGGCAAGGAGTTCCACAGGTCAACCAACTGGCATGAAGAACAAATCCCTTGTATTAGCTTTGAACCTGGCTCCTAGTTCTTTCTTGTGGAAGAGATGGAGAGTCAACCCCCACTTACACTCTCTGCACCATGCATAATTTTGTAAACCCATGAGTTAAATGCTTAGACAGGATGAATCCAGGCCTACCTCCACAGTGGGCAGATCACAATGCAATGGGCTTAAACTATAGCAATAGGTACAGAGGAAGTACATCTTAACAGGAAGAATAGATAGGCCTCGGAAAGGATCACCTACATAGGTATGAATTCTATGAATAAGTTCATTATTCCTCTGAGAATAAGCAGAGCTGCCAGGAAGGCTGTAACAGCAGCTTACCATACTTCCCTTTTGTTCTGAATAGAAGCATGCCATTATCAAGCACCAGCACTTTTTTTGGTAAAGCAGTTAACTTATCAGTGGTATTTTGCCCCCGAGAGGCCCTGGTTTTCTGCCACTTGAGATCCCACTGGGTACTAATTCAGTTACCACTCACAGAAGCAGGTTATTGCCAAGAAGAAGAGATCAGTTCCAGGGGGAGCACAGGCTGCTCTCTGAAACCGAAGCAAATTGGGTTTTTACCTTAATGCGAGATAGTTTGGAGCTGGGCTCCTCATCAGTTCTCAACTCAGAGCCATGAGCATCCCTCTCTAAGATAAGCAATATATTGCAAATCACAGCTGGTCTTTTCAAGAGGGAAATAATTTTGGGAAGTTGGATACTACTGTTGCCATAGAACTGAGCGTCCAGCATGCAAAGCTGTGGCTCATTCCCGTACACCACAGCAGGAACTAAGAGTAGGATACTGTTGATCAGAAGTTATACGGCCTCTGCAAAAGGACCGTGAGCCACTGGGTTCAGAACTGTACTTTCCTAAATGCAAACACTGCCCAGGTTAGGCAACCAGCAGTGAGGAATGAGTAAGCATGGCTGGGACCCCTTTGAGTCCTGTGCTTATCATTCTCCATCTCGTAAAGAGCTACCAGAATGAATGTGCTGAAGGGAGGTTAACCGAGGTCACACAAGCAATTTTAGCTCTGACATTTTCTATCTTCAGATTGCTTGACTTTGCAACCTTAACGCTCTTTTCAATTCTGAAGAGCATAAGTGTATGTACGTAAATAAGTAAGTATACAGGCAAATTACAAATTGTTTTCTCCCTTAGGGTAGATTCTGGAGTACCTCAGCATGGCTGGATGATATGCTAGAATCTTCGACGAAGGCTTCATTTAAAAGAAACAGAAAACAAGGAAAAGCCAGCAGTTTGTGTCTGAGGTTTTAGCAGTCACATATGGCAGATATTTCAGAATTTCTGCTGCAAAGTCGCTTATAACTAAGTACTGTGCCATATGCTACTGTGACACAAATGGATTTATAAAGGTTAGCTTCTGTGTGCATATACAACATGACATGCTTTTAGGAGAAGCATGACACAGGACAAGGGCTACAGCCTGATCTGTTAAAGGAGCACTGATTTCTGCAATTATCCAGGCCTAAGCAAGCAGAAGTCGTCCCTGGCTTGATCCCATCTTCAGCACACAAGCAGTGGAAACTACTTTCTTTTTATCTGGAAAGTGTTTGACGTGATGAAAGTTAGGAAGCACTGTGGAGGATTAGTAAAGTGGTAGGTAGGATGGGTTGCTAAAAATATTAGTTCCATGTTATAAGAATATGGAAGGTCAAACTTTCAGTGAGGTAATTTTGAAGCACATTTTCATATTCAACAGTAGGCAATGAGTACACTGAGTTTCTTAAGTATCACAAATGAAGTATTTGCAAAAGGTTCAGAACAGGGTAAGAGGTTTTTAAGCCAGTTGTACTAGTTTCAGCTGGGATAGAGTTAGCTTTCTT
>NW_008804414.1:0-3129 GCF_000699145.1 Aptenodytes forsteri
TTTTTTTTTTTCATGCTTGTTGCCTTTTCTATGCCTTTTCCAGTTTTATGCTGGTTTAGGTGAAAGATCATAATTTCCTTTTGCTGATACAGGTGTTCTATGAATGTGCATCGTTTTCTTTGTTTTGTTCTCTATTCCTTTCCTAATAAATTTTAATACTGTATTTGCTTTCCTTACTGCAACTCAGCAACTCAACAGATACATCCATAGAGTTATAAAGCTCAAAGATATCATTCCTGAGCAGTTAGAGTGATGGACTCTGAGCTTATTATCTGTTCCACTGAAGTTGGAACTGTTGTTTGGTTGGGTTTTTTTCCCCCAAAGTGCATCAGTTTTCATTAACATGGTAGGCATCACCTGCCATCATCCAGTCACTCAGTATCCTAAGATCATTCTGCAATTCTTCAGTCGGTCCTTGTTTTTAACATCTTGAATAATTGAGCAATTTTTAAAATTTTTTATTGTCATTATTATTGTCTCTAAAAATCAAATGATAATCACATTATAGTAGCTTTCCTCACCACGTGATGCATTAAAGCATATTTTTCTAACTAAAATACAGACCAAACAAAACATGTTTTCAAGTACTAACCAAGGTAGACTACCAGTCATGGTTAGAACTAGGATAAAACTAAAGTTACGTATCCAGCTCCCCCTCAGACAGGGGATATTCTGATCTGAATCTAAGCTTTGTGATTCAAATGCACTTTCAGTTGAGACTTGAATCAAATTACTGAGGTGGAACTTTACTGCTTTTAATTCCAGAGATTAATTCAGACTCACCTCTGAAGTATGGTATCTTCTGCAGTGTTTTTAATGAGAGAGAAACATCTTGATATATCATGTTTTTAATGTATGACAGGGTACCCTTTCTTTTAACACAAATTAACCTTTTTAAAATATAAAATCTATAATGCATATCATCCACTAAGTACATTAATGATGTATGCAGTATGCATTTGTTTAATTGAGGGGAAAAAAGCCCTTTAAACTTAAGGATACACAATCTAAGCCACATAAACTTTACACCTGTTTTATAGCACTCACCTCTGACCTGGCACTTTGTATATTATATTCTGAGCCAGAGCGTGGTTTTACAGTTCCATTTATAAAGTGATGGAAAAAATCTATCATTTTCGTAAGCATGGCAAAGCAGCATATGTTCCCAGGGTCCTGGGAGGATTTTTGTCTTTGAAAAGTTGCTTTATTTTAAGCTTAGTTAAAACACAAAACAAACATTGAAAAGCATTGGTTTGCTTAACTTCACCAAAAATAATAAACACCCAAAAGTGAACTCGAGCCTCTGCATGTGGAACTGATGGATAATTCATAAGCCTGCTTTTAAAAACAATACAGTACATGGTTTTCTTTCCATATTTCAACAGCTCTCCCAGTTGACATTCATCTTGCCTATTGTGAGCTGTTATACCATTCTCCCTCCAACATAGAACTTAATTAAAACTAGCCGTTCTTGTTGCCAGTATTAAAACTTCATTTTGAACGAGTACTGTGACCCTTTCTGAAGCCTGACTGACGACAGTTCAGATCTTTGTTACGCTGGTCGTCTTACTAATCCTGTTCCCTTTGACCAAAGATAAATGTCCACACATTACAGTTCATTTTATGCATGCAAGAACCTTACAGGCTGTGTTTATAGATGTAAAAGGAAGGGGGTCTGTCTTCCCACCATGGCTGTTCAAGCACCAGCCTCTGTCGTAATGAAATTAAGGAAACCAACAGCTGAGTGTTGTCTGCTGCCTTCGGATGGGCCCCCTTTTTACCGCTCTCAACAGCCTCCTGTTTTGTTTTGTACAAACTATGCAGTTTCATCATTCATTCTGACTTTGATTTAAGCTTCCATTCCCTGGGTCAAAAAAAGGCTGGCAAGGGAGGAAGGATGAAAGAAGGTGACGCTTTGACAGCTCCTTTTTCACGGTAATGAGCAGAACTGCTCTTTCTTTCCCCGCTCCTGTTCACCGTGGCCTTTTCTTTCTTTATAGAGCCACATGAAGGGAAGAAATTGCCGGTTCAGCTTTGCCTTCCAGGGACTGACTAGATAAACTGGAGGGCTCTGGGTGTCTTTTGTGGGCTCTGCCTGTGGAGTCATTGCTTTGTTTAGGGGTTATTTTCTGTTTGTTTCCTGTATATAATGACAGGTAAACGCAGATTAATAGAATTAAAGTTTTGACGGGGACTTGAGTACGTGAGGCAGCAAAGCATCGGTTACTTCCTGGTGACTTCTGCACCGTGCGTCATGCTTGTTCATGAAACAGAGCTCCATTAATTTAGCTAGTCCGTGGGACCCTGCCACAGAAAAGCTCACTTTGCTTGGAAGAGGAAGAAATAACTGCTACCTTTCCAGCATTAATCATCATCTGTTCGAAAAAGAACATAATTTAATAAAGAGGTAATTTAGATTATAAGTAACCTGTATCCTAACTAGAAGAAAACACTTCATGCAAGACGGTGCTGTTTGCAGAAGCAGAGCCTTAACTGATGATAAGGCTGGAGAACTGCAATTTAAGTATAAATGACTTTTAGCACTTCACAAGTGCCAAGCCTTAGGGATTGACAGTTTCTCTGATTTATATAAAGTACAGGTCTAAACACCTCAAAACTCTCAGGATTTTAGATCTTTAATCATGATTATTTCATGTGAATTCAGAGCTGAGATCATTCATATACTGCGTAGTATTTACCTAAAAAGGTTTAAATTTATTTGCTTTTTAAAGTTTCCTATTTTTAAATGCATTTGAAGCATCATTCGGAAACTGTAAATCATGATGAACGAAAAAACCCCAACCAAAGAGAGCAAAGCAGGTAGGTAACAACAGGAGAGGGAGAAAAGTAGCAAGTGTAAGATTGACAGCACAAAAATAGATCCGGTATATAATTCTGCTGTATAGAGATTAATCGTAACCTTTCTGAAAGATACCAACCCCCCGGCTAAACTGAAAGGTCTTTCATTCAAAGTCAGTGCATTCACCCGGGAATATCCTGCCAGTGGTGTTCCTGTTTCACAGCCAGAAGACGACTTCTGCAAAACCAGTCACATCACAGCCAGGGCTCCAGCACTACAGAGATACGCAGTCTTTCTGACAATATAAGCTAAGAGCATTCTTTTTTTTT
>NW_008804415.1:0-3134 GCF_000699145.1 Aptenodytes forsteri
TTATTTTTAAATGGAATTTCCTGTATTTCTATTTGTGCCTATTGCCTCTTGTCTGTTCACACTATGCTGAACTTGAGCTAACCCTGAGTGGAGAAACAAAAGGCAGCATGTGCTCTCAGTTGTACCCTTTTTTGCGAACTTGTCCTACTTTTGTTTTTATGTAGTGTGCGGGTGAGATAGAAGTCAAGACACACACTGATGACAGTAATCATGTGCGGGTATTGTGGAGTGTGTACAGGACTGTCTGTGTTCAGCTGGTGATTTTTTTCTAGAGTGAATCCCACCCACAGAATGACAGCAAGAGGGACTCATCACCAAAAAACCTGCACTATCAACAAATTAATCATTTCTGGGTTTTAAGGACCAGCCTTCTTTGCTTGGCAGTAGGTGTTAGGGTAGCAGATCTCAGCTGGATAATGGGACAAAAGTCCACTTCAAAGACTGGGACCGTAGAGTACAATCCTCATCCTAAAAGGAAGGAAAAGTAAAATATTCTGCCGTCATAAAGAAGACATATCTTCCTTTCCATTGACTAGAAGTGAAGTACGCTCATTTGGAAAATTTGTTCTTACTTATCAAAAGCTATGTGATGGGAACCACCTTCCCTCCCTCCTCTAAACAATCTTTAGCACTAAAAATACCTAAACGCAGCAGTAAAATACCACTTCCTCTTCTGGGATCTTGTCCCGTTACAAAGAAATATATATAAATATTTAATTTACTATTTTGTATTTCTCTAGATTAAATAGAAAATGGATATGCAATGACTTCTGCAGTTAAAAAAATCCTGAGGGACATGACCAGCTGGAACCACACAGTGGTGACCTATTTCGAATTTTTACCTTTCTCCAGCATTCCAGAGATCCAAGGCTCTCTCTTTTGTCTGGTATTGCTCATGTACCTCAGTACTTTGGTGGGAAACATCCTCATCATTATGATCACTATGACAGATGCTGCCCTTCAGTCCCCCATGTATTTTTTCCTCAAGAACTTGTCCTTCCTGGAGATTGGCTACACTACATCCACAATCCCCAAGATGCTGGTGAACTTCCTCACAAAAAGGAAAGGCATATCCTTTCTGGGCTGTGCCACACAGATGTATGCCTTCTCCCTCTTAGGGATCACAGAATGTTGTCTTCTGGCTGCCATGGCCTATGATCGCTATGTGGCCATATGCCACCCCCTGCGCTACACGACCGTGATGAGCTGGAACATGTGCTTCCTGCTTTCAGCTATATCTTGGCTTACTGGGGTCTTGGTGGCCTTAGAGCAGACAACTTTCATCTTTACCCTTCCATATTGTGGGCCTAACAGGATCAATCATTTCTTCTGTGACCTGCTGCCTCTGCTGAAGCTGGCTTGTGTGGACACCTACAAGAATGAAATCATCACCTACATAATAGCTGTCCTCTGTGTCATGGTCCCCTTCTTACTCATAGTTGTGTCATATGTCCGGATTCTCCACACCATCCTCAAGATGCCATCAGCTGGGGGCAAGAGAAAAACGTTCTCTACCTGCTCATCTCATCTGTTCGTGGTCACTCTGTTTTACGGATCTGGCATTGTGACCTACTTGAGGCCCAAAGCTTTTTATTCAAGCAGCAGTAACAAACTGCTTTCTCTCTCTTACACACTGATGTCTCCAATGATGAACCCCTTGATTTACAGCTTGAGGAACAAAGAGGTGAAACAAGCCTTGAAAAGACTGATAGCCAAAAATACAAATACGTGACATGTTTATGAATTATAGTAAATTAAATCTAGCAGTAGCTTTGATATGGTGTGCGTTACTGGAAGGACAGTATGACTTGCCATCACTTACCCAAAAATTCATATCTACCTTGCAGCTCTGAGTCAATCCTCCAGATAATTCCATCTTTTCTTTTTTTTTTTATTTTTTAGAGGTACTTTTCAGATTAATTTTCATGTCATTTTAAGGTCAGTTTGCCATACAGATCAAGTGAATTGCATGCTACCGTATCCTCTATGTCCTGTCTGTCCATGCAGAAATAGTTCTGTACTTTGCAGATATGTTTACCTGTGGTAAGATGAAACTCACAATATTCAGAGAAAACATTTCTGTGGAGCTTATCTAAAAATAATCACACAGTGATGAGGGAAAGAAATTATCAGAGAAGGGGCAATGGACCTAATGAGAAGCACTCCACAAATATCTAGACATCAGTCTTCTGGTGAGTTCTGATGAAGATATTTCCCAGGTGAGCTCTTCAGCTCTAGTCTGTGAAGTTTATTTGGAGGCCTGAAGGGATAATGATTTGCTTTACCTCAAATATCTTGAATGTAAAGAGTTATGGCTGGGCCGATAACCCTATTCTCCACTGGTATTGAATGGAGTGCAATAGATGATACAGTAAAAACACAGTTTATGTGTTCTAAACTAGATTTCTGCGTTAGTAAGAGACAAACTATCACTTAGACGTCTCCATTGCTGTATATTGTTTGTGTGTGAAGTCAAAATGATAGGTTTATCTAAACATACCTATATCTTAGGCTTCTGAATTGAGAGCAGATAAAAACCGTGTCCCTTTTTGTGCAAATAAAAGGCTGATTGTGGAATGAAAGAAACTACTTGAGTGTTAAGGAAATGGGTGGCCACAGGGAAGTTGGTTTGAGACCTGTCATTTTAAAAAGGAAGGTTAAAACTTAATTTATTTTTCCTTTTTTCCTCTGGTTGTGGTATGTATCCATCTGGAGGATTCATGCGATCCTAGTTTACCTCTTGACTCTTCTCATTTTCTTTGCTAAGCCAAGACAGTGGATGTGAAATTAGTCATTAAGATGGGAGAAGCGTAAGAGGGTGTTTTGCACCAGGAATTGCTAGTTCGTTATGATCCCAATAAGAGAGACACACAGACTGTGTCAAGCATGATCTAAAAAGCTATTTATTAGAGCTAACGCTATAAAGGTGACGACAGTATAGATAAAGCTGCATCACTTCAGATACTGGGAACCCCAAGCTGTGAAGCATCAAATGAGCCTCTGATCAACACGCAGCATGCCATGTACATCCCGTCAATGGAAGGGTTACTCCATTTTGGTGATTTGAGTTAGTATAGGATTTTTTTAAAAGAAAACAATTATATCCATCATTTCTACTGTCAAACAGAAAGGAT
>NW_008804416.1:0-3136 GCF_000699145.1 Aptenodytes forsteri
TTTTTTTTTTCTATAAACCAAGTTTACATGTCTTAACTAATTGCACTGCTATCAGTATTCCATCAATGATGTTGGCAAAGAAGCTTAAGTCTGATCGTGGTACCTTTTAACCTCTTAAAATACAAATAGCCAGTTGAGTAATTTCAAAAGCAGTATTTTAACACACTTCTAATTTCCAGCTATTACCACCACACTGTAGAAACAGCCATTCCATTCAGATCCTGCTTTCCCATCAGCTCTTTCTACAGTTGGGGCTCTTTCAAGATGCTTTCATGCTGGCGTGCACTACCAGAACCGAGAACAACTTAGTAAAGAAAAAGTCCTCGAATACGTAATAAAATGTTGCCACATCTCTAAGCAGGTTTAGAGAATAAGTCAAGGAACAGGCAAACCTTGTCTGGGTCAGGAGTAAAATCTTAGTCTTGCTATAATTGGGAGTAAATACAAGAGTCATTGTAATTACATTGTGACAGGCTGCTTCTGTACCTCTGATACCAGAAGCACTGCACTGGAAAAAAGGTTAAGTGTGGAGCAATGCATGGCTTAGTTTTAAAGAAAAGCGGGCTGCAAAAGGAAAGTTTACTTCTACCAAACCCAACCCCCTTGTCACAGGGAGGCTACAGTGACATTTAAGATTTCTCTGGTCCAACTGTTTTCGCAGTTGTCTAGTGTTTAAAAGCCTTGGGTGGGGTGGTTGTTTTTTAAGAAAACATGATGCAAAACCCAACTGCCCAGCAGTCGCAGCTTTTACTGAAAAATCAAACAAAATTCAATGGCCAGAGGTTTGGGGTATTTTGCTCGTATTGAGTATCTGCTTTCTTTCAGAGACGAAACTTTGGTGAATGTGAATTGACATCACATTCTGACATTCTCATTTCCCTGTTACAGTGATAACACAGAAAGCCAAAGATTTGCCATGCCATTTTATGTCCTTCGCTCTTTCAAACCAGAAGCCCAGCAGATGGGCAACGAGGAATTCAACAGAGGCCCAAATGCTCCCCAGCGCTGCTAACGATGCCGCTCTTCTACCCAGAGACACCACCAAGAAACCCAACTGGAAACCATAGGTGCTAAAGTACAATTTACGCTGACAGGTTTATAGCCTGGTAAAGATTGTGTCAGCCTTTAAATCAATCGTTTCCACTTGATAAATATTTTTACAATTGAAACTAGCTAGACCAAAACAAGTTTAGACTGTTGCATTGTCTAACTCCAGGGCCTTGACGCTTTAGTTGGTGTTTGGGGTCAGTCGGTTTGGTGTGTGTGGATCACAGATGTGGATTTACATAGCATCTGCTAAAAAAAATTCAAGGTTTATATTTTTGTTGTTCCTGTCTCTCTCTGGTGCTGCGTTACAGGGACATTTGGACCCTAAGTCTATTTCTTGCATTAATAACATTATCAGACTGAGAAAAGCTAAAGTTTTATACAGGGGCTATGAGAGTGAATAAGGAATATATACCTACATGTTACCCATGGGAAAAAGACTCCTCAAGTCAATCAAAAATGTTACATGTTATGTATCACTTCAAACGAGGAAAATGGGAGAAACGCTCTTCAAAGGTACAAGAATACCTCAAAGAAACCCAAACAAACAAAACCCCAACAAAACCAAAACCAAACCAAACAGAGGTAAATCCGTGAGCTGGACAGGAGATTCCTAATGACAGCAAAATTACAAAACATGCTGCTATTTTGGATAATAAATAAACAGAAGATCACCGGTAGATAAAACTCAGCCCTTGAGAATAGGAAGGCTGATCCTGTGGAGCATTGAGTACCCTGGGGGAACCTGGATCTTTTAACATAAAAGCCAAAAGGAGATCTTCGGCAAAACAGCCTTGTATGTTGCCAGCCTACCATAGAAATAATCGGAAATCTGATTTTTAATAGAGAGGACGGTCAAAAAAGCCTTCCAAAGGATGCTTTTTCTTGATGATGCACAGCACACAGAAGTCAGTCAACATTCCCATTCAACTGTGGGAAGTAAAAGCAGCGTCCGGGCCCTGAGCGCACCAGCAGACCTTACCTGCCCTGCACAACCTCAGGTGGGACCCCCACCCCCAGCCCCTGCCCAAGAGCACCATCTGCACTCAGTGCTGAGCCTCCTCTCGTTCCCTGAGAGATGCTGTAGGTGTGCCTATGCGGTCCTTGCCCAGTCTACTGGATGGACCTTGGACCTTCACTGTAGGCTTTCCACCAGCCCTGTCTCTGGCCCTATCTGCCACTGCTCCTGACGGGACTTCTTGGATGAAGCCCAGACCTGGTTCACCACCTTGTCTGGTCTGGGGCTGTTAATGGAGCCTGTTATCACCACCCCAACTTATTCAGACCTGGGTCACCTCTGGCTCGTGGCGTGTCCCTGCCGGTGGAACAGCCCTGCTCTTGCTGTTCCCTGACTGTAGCTGCATTCAACAAATGAATTTGTCGGATGTTGCGCACAGCCTCCCTCTGAAATTGGTGGGCTGCTAATGCAGGAAAGGTTTTTAAGCACTCAAGAACTGGTTAAGGCTGGGTACTCCTTTTGAATCACACCTAATTTTCAAAGGGGTCCCACTCTATAGCCAGAAAGTGACAAAAATCTCTGCTTTGGAAAGCTCAGTCATTTGAACCAGTTTAACATTTATTCATCTCTGTCACAGACAACAACTTCAGAAATACATACCGATACCATAAAGACACCACATCTACAGAGATGAAAAAGCCTGAGTGAACAGAAAGACGATCAACTTTTAAGCACATTAGTTTTGTTAATTTAGCGGGACCACTCACTCGTTCACAAGCATTACTTGTCTAACGGGATTCTGCCATGCTATCGTTTTGCTCGTGTTAAAAAGGAACCAGAAAGCAGTTAAGAAGTTAGAAACAAACTTCGAGCTCAGGCTCGGCTGAAGCCCTTTTCCTGACAAACAGGCGGAGCGGGGCAGCACCTGCCTGCCTTGCCCGGTGAACCCCGCAGGGCCAGGGGGCCGCACGCAGCGGACGGCGCTCGGCCGCCGCCAAAAGCGGCCCCCGTTGAGGGGGAAGCTTAAAACTGCGCGTCAGGAAGGGGCGGGTGGGAGAAGAGACCCCGCCACCGGGGGCACCGGAGCCCCCCGCGCCTCCCTCCGGCCCCGGGACACCGCCCCGCCCCGCC
>NW_008804417.1:0-3147 GCF_000699145.1 Aptenodytes forsteri
AAAAAAAAAAAAAAAAATTCGGAGCGTGTGAATTGAGGGGCTTGAGTGAGGTGCAGTGAAACGGGGAGCCAGTGGGAGAATTCAAAGAGGAGATGCAATTTTCCAACACAAATGGACAATATGCATCCACAATGTGTCTAAAAAGTGATGCCTAATCACCATCTGTGGCACTGGGTCTTCCAGTCCATAGAATGAATGAAGGGGTTTTGTGTCTTTGAGCTATTTACGATTATTTTTGATGTTGCTTTCTCTAGTAAGTGCTGGTGTAGGAATGGTAGTAGAATGATTGAACTCCTTGAGGAATGAGAGCTCGGGCCTCTCAGAGGATTGATTTCACTGGGACTACTCGTGCTTACCTCTAGCCACGCTTCTGTGGCTTTTGCAGCTAGCTTCATCAGTGGATTATTGGGAAAGGGAGTATTCAGTATGAAGAAGGGAAGGAAACTCTGGTCCTTTTTAGTCATTTTAGCACAGTGCTTAGAAAAGTCAAAGAAGATACTTATCTTACACCACTTGGTCAGGTTTAATAGGAACAGTTTTAGTTCTGCCGTTACTCAGTCCGAAAGGCTGAGCTTGACTTTTAAAAAGGTTACCGTTCTTTTGAAGTTTATGAAGCTGCTTGCTAGTGGCTGCAGAAAACCCCCTATTAGTGGGATGGATAAAAATATTCTGGGTAAGAAATCCTTATCAATATTCAGTATTATCTCATTTTTGTTATAATTTTGGAATAAATTTCTATATCTTTATTATATAATTTGTTATTAGAATAACTTTGCTGTATGTAAGGACCTTGTGAAGTATTGACCACCCACTAGGATTTTCAATAAAGAAATTTTGGACTTAGTAAGGACTTAGCACTTATAGGATAGAAAGTGTGCAGGTTACTAAAATGAAAAGGGATAGATAAAAATTCATACCAAATTCATGTTTTCTCCATGTTCTTCACAGATTTGGGATGACTGTCTTTTCTCCTGAGTACAGATTTTTTCAAGCTCATATTTAAATTTCTCCAGTATACTTTCAACTAGGCTATTTCGTAGCAGGCCGACAATTCCTCTGCCCCTCAAATAAATGACCTACAAAGGAAAAAAATAGTAAAATAGTTTGAGTAATACAAGAATGCTTTGTTTCTCTGATAATTCAGTATAATGTAGGAAAAAAATATGTCATTTTTATTTAGTTGATATTTACATTAATAAGATTTAAACCGTGGTGAAATATTGCAGAAGTACCTAGACAGCCATTTCATTCAAACATGTATTTTGTAACTTGAAGGCTCGTGAGTATCACTTGCCCATATTTTACCTCGGAGTATAGGGACTTTACCCTAAACCAACGGGAATTGCATTGTTTAGTCCGAGACACAGAATTTAGCAAATCAAGCAGAGAGATCTTATGGTTTCTGTTAACAGGTAAAAAGTGTATTTTTTTAAATATTCAGAGGCACGTCCTGAAGGCATTATGAGAATCCAGTCCTGAACCTTTTACTCCCTGAAGTCAGTAAATTTACTTGCATGCTAGACAGGGAATATATAGATGTCTTCAGTTTTCACTGAATTAAGGTTTTGCCTCCATAAAGACTGTGAGAAGGTTTTAAAATGCTATGTATTAGCATTTGGTGGCAGAATCTATCCCTAAGAGAAGCCTTCACAGTGGACTTGGCACTTACAGAAGTCTGTAAAATATGGATATTAAAATAAGTATGTTCCAAATTTCAAGAAAATCTGCTGATTCACTTATGTAATAAACCTGCAACCTGTCGACCTGGGAAACAACGGTAAGCAAATATCTTGTTTAGTCAGAATCCTAGAAAATATCTGATATAAAGAAGATAGCATTTAGCATTTGCACATTTTTCCTCCGGTAGGAATGCAAGGATTGTGAGGCGAGGTTTCAGTGCAGCAGTAGCGCGTTCAGGGACCGGAAACACAGATGCCACGCTATTAAAAACATGGGAGTGATTGCAAATAACCTGTTCTGTTCATTACAAATGTGACGTGGCGTGTTACTCCTTGTGAGAACTGTTGTCCTCCAGTGAAGAGATGGGGCATACCTGCCACTTCAAATTAAAACAAAAGTCTCCTAACTACGAGATGTGGCATCTGCCCAGCTTCCACAGAGAATGTGGGATCACCCCTCCTTACCTTCCTGCACAGGGGGCAGTGGAAAAACCTGTTGATGTGGTGACAGTTTTGGTGTTGCAGGATCTTCTCCAGGCATTGCTTACAGAAGTTGTGTGCGCAGGACAGGACCAGGACGGGGGGTGTGAACAGCCCCAGACACACGGAGCACAAAAGTGTCTGTCTCAAGGTTTCCATGGTGGTGGTTCACCACATGAGGAAGACCCTTTTCTGACAGCTGCCAGAGCAGCCCCTCTCTGCTGGCACCAGACTTCTAGAACCAGCCTGTGTCTGTCATAACATCTCCATGGCAGTGGCAGTTCCCTTCTCCGAGATGCTGACAGTTTAATTGCATCTCCTGCATCTCTGATCCCACCCAGCACATGTGCAAAATCACTGTATTACACCAGGACATTCTCCTTTCTGCTGGAACACCTCAGTCTCGATTTAAGTACGCTCTTGGGTGATTAACACTCAGAGATGTTGAAACAATCCAGCATCTGTTACTCTAATTAGAGGAGTTTTGCATCTCAACACAAGGGAAGTTCCTTGTGGTGGTAAATCATTTTACTACCTGTAATTTTTCATTTAGAATTGTGTCTGTTGGTTTTGTTCACTCATTTCAATTCACATTTTCATTACCTTGTGCTGAAAGCTGCTTCAAAAAGTCAGCCTATGCCTTGTTAGCAATATTCCTTTTGTTATCATTAGTGTCTTTAAAATGCATTTTTTAGAGAATGGAATAATTCAACAACATTGAAAGCTAACATGGCATGTGTTTGAGGAACATTCAAGTAACTGCTTTCTGCCAGGTACTGAAATGTATTAAAGGCTTCTGTGTCCACTGTTGAAAGTCTCTGACAGGCATAACCCCTTGCTGTCAGTAAGGCTTGTGTATTTACCAAGACAGTAGCATTTGGCTCGCTGCTTTTAGACAGGGATATGGAAACCACATGAGACATTCCTCATCTACTGTTAAATATATTGTGTGTTGTGCAGTAGCTAGGAAATTGGAGTTAATAGATTA
>NW_008804418.1:0-3184 GCF_000699145.1 Aptenodytes forsteri
TTGTTTTCTGGCAAAGCCTGTGCTCTTGACTCTCCTCATAGCCAGGTCTCCCTCCTTCTCCTTTTGTGTTAGAAAAAGGTGAACTCCACAATGTCAGCTATACGATTGTTGCGTTTGAAAGTAGGGGCATGAGTTAGCACCACAGGAACATTCAGATAAGCTTTTCCATGCATAAGTATATTGCAGGGGCTTTACAAGTCAGTGCTATATTTGACCAGCTTTGTTTACTTAAATACACAATTTGTCATAAGCACCAGAAATTTCAGAGGCCTCCTTATCTCATCAGTGACTGAAATAGAGGTCGCTCCTACGGGAGGGCTGCTCCCAAGCCAGCCAGGGACTCCCCATGGGCATTAGGCCACCTTCTTGGTGCTGCAGGGCAGGCCCAGCCCTGTCTGCTCGGTCTGGGTTGCTTCTGGGGCTGACAGAGCAGGGACCCTGATGCCTGCCTGCCTGCACAGGCATCTTCTGGCCCCCGTGGTTTGGGACCTTCGGGGGAGGGGGGAGGGGGAAGGTGCCTTTGGGACCTGGGCAGCAGATCAGCTTTGTATTCCCCAAACCCAGGGGAAGAAGACTGAACGTTGCCAGAGCCTGCACGTGAGGACTGGGAAGACCAACCAGGCTGATACTGGGCCGTCACAGAGGAGGGACTCTCGCTCAGCCTTTCCTCCTCTTTCCAAGCAGCCACGTGGCAGTATTAGTTGGGGCGGGCAGAGGCCTGGCAGCTGCCCCACACCTTTTGCCTGGCAGGGGTGGAGAGGTGCTGGCTTGCTGGGGAAGGCTCTTCCCAGTTTTTTCAGTGGCTGTTCCTCACCCGGTGCAGATCCTTGCATTTCCCTTCTGCTGAACCTCATGAGACTCCTGCTGGCCCATTTCTCCATCCTGCTGCGGCCCCTCTGAATGGCAGTGCGCGCGCGCACACGCACACTCTCTCTCTTTATCAAGCACTCCTCCCACTTTTGTACCACCTGCAGATTTGCTGAGCAGTCTGTCCTGTCATCCAGGTCATTAACGGAGATGTTAAACACCGTTGGCCCCAGAATCAAAGCAAAGGCCTCTCGTAGCTACCCTCTCGCAGAGCAGCAGGCACCCCAGAGCTCCTAGCAGAGGACTCCTCCCAGGAGTCCTCCAAAGAGCCCAGGAAGCCTTTCCAGAAGCAGCAGAAAAGTGGAAGAAGACCCTGGAAACTGCTGTACAGGCTGCCGTGTCTCTTGGCTGCCTCCGCCTGCTGCTCTCCAAACCTCTGCTCACTCAGGGAGAGGGTGCAAAACCCGACACCACATTCAATAGGAAAGAGGCCACATTTAGGCCAGAATGAGATCTGTTGGAACAGTCTTGCCTCGTCAAGGGGACAGGCAGCAGTCTGGTACTCTCTTCTCTACCTTTCGTGCGTGGCAATTCTGGGACAGAAGGAAATTACTATTCTTTGGGCAGTGTATTTCATTCTTTCCACAACCACAAGCTTTTTAAGAAATGGACGGCTAGTATGTATAGCAGGAAAAGAAATCTGGGCAACACAGAGCCAACTGCATGTGCTGGTCTGCCTACACACAGCAGCTCTCCTGTGATCTGTGCCTTTTCCAGCATTGCTTTTCCGTGTCTTTTACTCTAAAGGTAGAAACCTTCAGAGACTTCTAAAGGCAGATTCAGTAACCAAATCCGTATAAGCAAGGGAACAGTCTCCTCTAGGGTAAGTTTCAAACTCTTTTTCAGGCAGGTATAACCCAGGAAAATCCAGGCAGCTAGAGGCCAGGAAAGTTCACGTACTCTTTTGCTAAGTTCAAGCCACACGTACTTAACGTGTTCTGAAAAACGAGGTGTTTTCATTAGGAGGTCACTCTTTCATGAGGAGAACCTTGCAAAACCTGGCTCAGTGACACACTCCAGCTTTCCAGACTTTCATTCAATCATCTGCGATGCTCTAGGCCAAAAGACACTGAGCACAAGGGACAAGGAGAAAGCAAAGTCAACAGAAAGTAGAAACATGGTGTTTTGTGGTGAGGTTGTTCAAGCACAGGGCGGTTCAGAGTAAGAAAGCAGGCTGGGCTGGCGCATTAGATATGGCGTTTGAGAACAGAGGACCATAAGGGCCTAAATGCTAGACCAATTCCCACCACGAGCTTTTGTGCTCAGTAAGCGTGTCCCTTCCTGCTTCAGGGAGATTTGGGCACCCCTGAGCCCCTTCAAGGGGCTGTGAACTGGAGCTGAAAAGTGACTGATACACTTTTCTTGTAGCAGCCTGGCTCAAGTCTCTCCTAACGCTTCACTTTGATGTGAACTATGGACTATGTGACCACGCAATCCCAATTCCCACAGCACCTCACTGCAGCAGGAGGGACCTGTCGTCTCTGCTCCCACTTGTCTCACTGCTCAGTTCTTGACGTCGCAGTCCTGTGCCTGCTCATATTTCCAGAATTTATGTTTTAAATCTAAAACATCTAAAAAATTACCTGTTAAAAAATGCAAAGCTCTGGAGCCCTCAGGACACATCAACAGGCTGCGCCCGCAGAGCTTCCTTTCCACCATTTGAGCTAAAAGAGCTGACTGCAGCGGCAGGTTAGTTTTCCTTAAGCAAACGTTCGGTGCGGGCGTCTCCCCAGCGTGCTTCCCAGTAACTTACAGGCGGCAGAGGAGTGCTGGAGCTGGAGACCGAGGAGCTGGTTCCAGGCTTGCAGCGTGCTCTGCCGCAGTCCCCCTCTCCCTTCTCATCCAAAACAGCTGAATCCTTTTGACTAACTCCATCCCCCAAAATTTGGGAACTAAACGTCGTGTTCAGGAACTGACTGGTCAACCTCAGCTACAGGCATTTGGTGCCTCTGAGAGATTAACTAACACCATCGGCATACGATGCTGGAAGGGATCTTAAACTGATGGATGTGACTTCTCTTCCACAGAAGACACTTTCTCTAAAGCTTTCTGCTTGGTGTCCCAGACACTTGGATTGCTCACTTCTGGGAGTGCTTCTGATTGGGAAATACGGCAGCAGCACTTGCTCTGAGATTGAAAATAGCAGGAGGGCCTCATGCCGTGGGTGGCACTGCTTTAGCCTCCAGAGTCAGATACGCCTTCATCTTCACCTCTCTCCTCTTCAACAGCTCTGCACAAAATAGTTGCTGTTCATTGCAGTAACGTTGTGGCTGTTGATTGCTATAAACATGATGTAACCAATTGCCATCATTTTTCT
>NW_008804419.1:0-3186 GCF_000699145.1 Aptenodytes forsteri
CCTTTTCCTTTTCCTTTTCCTTTTCCTTTATGTGGAGGGAGGGGGAACTCTGTTATTTCTAGGGTAGAAGCAAAAATTTTGAAACAATGCGTTTTCTGAAAAGTGTAAAAAAGTTCAAGGAAGTGAAAAGCAAGAAGTATAAATCTTTATATCCTTCAGTTGCATTCACTGGGAAAGAAGAAGAGGGAGGAAAGTAACACCTTCAAAAACATTCACATTTTTGAATTTTCAAAAACCCGAATGAAAAATATTTCAGGTAGCAATGAAACTAGATACAAAGGTTAGGTTGAGAAGAAGTGGCGAGAAGTGTTCACCTACAAAATTCACTCAAATAAGCAAGTCTCTGTGGAGGGTTACTGTACGTCCCTTACAAGATACACTTAGGGGTTTTCGTGAATCTTTCTTTCTGCAGGTGACAGGAGAGAAGATAGTTAGCTCCACACTGGAAAACAGGAATGTTTTGTCAGGAGACTCCCAGCCTAATCTTCAGTTCTTTAATGGGCACCTATAAACAAATCTTCAG
Organism: Aptenodytes forsteri; assembly: GCF_000699145.1. Classification (NCBI taxonomy): domain Eukaryota; kingdom Metazoa; phylum Chordata; class Aves; order Sphenisciformes; family Spheniscidae; genus Aptenodytes; species Aptenodytes forsteri. The sequence continues at coordinate 524 of NW_008804419.1, forward strand.
AATTCCCCTGACAATTTTGTTTGTCAGATCAGGAGCTGAACACTTGAGACAAAGACGGAGCATGTTTGTGCAAGTTAGAGGTAAATCTGATACTGACCACAAAATCTCCAAGTAAGTCCTACCTAAACTAAGATTAAAGGGATTTTTCCTTTTGTCTTTTTTCTGATCTAGAGTTCTTGTTTCTTCCTGGGTGATTTTGATTAAAAAAATGTAGCCAGGCAGAAGAGAACCCAGGCTCATGGGGTGTTAGAAACACACTTTGATCTACAGTAGAGGCAGAACGGAGACCTCAGCTCTGATCTAAAACATGCAAATACCACGTAAGCCTGGAGAGAAAGTATCTGCCATTTGGCTTCCCAGACAGATGCAAACATCTTCAGGATGTATATCAGATCTGAGGACTTCGACATCTTGTGAAGCCCCCTAGCTATTTGGAAGGTTTGCAGAGCCTGCAAAATGCCCTTCTGCCTTTCCCACAATTCACTGCAACACCTCTAAAAACCTCCTAGCGTGGAGATCCTGGTGATCTCCTCTTGCTTTCATTTCCCCCAGTTACGGCACACTTCCCAAAGGAGGGAGGGTCCAGCTGAGGACATGAGTTCTCCCTGATCAAACTCACTTGCCTATATAGCTCATTAACCAATTTAATCTGGCCCCTCTGCAGTCACCCTGGTGGGCACTGTGCTTTGCAGCACACAGCTGTTTGCAGGGACCCTCCTTCAACTCTTCAGCAGTAACAATAACGGACAGACTTTTCCTCCTGAAGTGGGCTGGTCTTTCAGTGTTGCCTGCTATCTGCAGCCACGACCTTGCCCGTGAGATCGTGATGTTCTCTCGTTTCAGTGAACATCTTTAATGTGTATACTTGCAATTTCTCCTCAGCCACCCAGTGCTGCATAGCACAGCTACAGATTCTCTTGAGCAAACACAGCCTGCCCTCAGTTTTAAAGGTATCAAGATGGCTCTGCTCTGAGACCAGTCCATGCTGTGGTTTCATCTAGCAAAAATCTCTGCAGCCATTGACTCTAGTTCTTTTCCACCAGCCCTCATGTGCTTGCAGCGGGATTCCTGCAGAGCATGTCAGGGCACTAATCTTGTTGCAAGCTCTTCCTGCCTACACTTTTGGGGTTAGTTTGAAAATGGATCGTTTGCCTGGTATAAATTTAGATGTAGCTTCTTGAAAGCCTGTGCTAGCTCCACAGAGTCAATGGGAGGTGGAGAGTAGCAGGCAAGACAACTTTCTGTGGCAGCCCAGATTTACCTAATTACAGTGACTGTGTAGCCATCATCTTAACTACCTTCGTTTAATATGGCAGAACCAAGACTAAAGCTAACAAGCGACTGGACATGTGCACTTGTGTATTCTCAAAGAGTGCCTGCACCTGTCTGTCTCGTAAGCTGTAGCCCTGATCCTGTTTCTCCATGTGTTTATGCATGGATTTTTTTAAAGTGTGGGCAGTTCAACAGAATAAATCAAGTCTGAGAAAGACTACCCGTGGTAGCCCAGAAAGAAGTGAGATGTCTGAGCAATGCATCCAGTGGAAACCAGCCACGTAGTCTTACCATGGCAGAGGAGTACTGACATACGGTGGATTGTTGTGGGGGGAAAGGGAGCAGTGGAAGGTTGCTGGGACACAGTGAGGGCCAGGCATCCGAAGTTGGTAATTAGGGGCCAAAAGGCAAAAAAAAATCAACACCACCACTGCTCCAGGGAGAAAAGTTTGAGGTCATGATCAAGGACCTCAAACTCGGGTGAGACAACATCAGTCTTCAGCCAAGCCAAACCTGATATTCCCATTGCAGGAATGCAATGCACAAAGCTGCTGATGAGAAATTGGACCTTGGGTCTCCAGAGGAGGACTCTCGTGCCTTTAGAGAAACAGCAGTAACCTCCAAGGTCTTCTGGTTGACCCAGCTTCAGTCAAAGACTCAACATGAATGTAATGTCACATATTCTTGTTTATTTATTTATCTGCCTCAGTTTGATGGTATTGACAACTCCGTGACATCACAGGATGATTCAGGTCTGCCTAGTTCATTTGTACGTCTTATTCTCTCAGCACTGAACTTTCACTCATCGAGTGAGCCTTCTGGGAAACGGTATTTTTGAGATCCAAAGCCTGATTCTTTGACAAAAAGACTACTAGAACCATAATCAGGGTCAGACTCATAAGAAGTGGTACTTTCCTTCCCCAAGAGTGTTGATGTTGACCAAGATTTTTCAGAACTGACTCATGGTTTGGCTCCTAGACAATGTACTTTTTCAGGACATATGCTAAGCCACCTCCTCTGGGGATCCTGAACCACAGCCTGCATGAGAGCAGCCATGCATGTATTCATCATCCTATTTATTTCATCCTGTACATTTATCGTAAATTAAATGCACCTGGGTTGAACATCTGAGCATGCTGGTGAGGCAGCAGTTTTACAGTTCACTTACTGATGCCTTCAGCCACAATGTTGGACTAAGAAGTTCTTGCATGCACCAGCGTCTGCTCACTGGTAGTTGGTGTTTCACACTAGGTGTTGTCCTGTACCACCAGTTGTGTCAAGAGAACTGACTGTCAGGCCATAGTCTAACCAAGGTCACACAAATGGTTTGGCCTGAAAAGAGCACCAATTCTTTTTTCGCAGTCACAGAATAATTGAGGTTGGAAGGGACC
>NW_008804420.1:0-3193 GCF_000699145.1 Aptenodytes forsteri
TTACTTCTGGGCGCAATCCCATCTGTACCAGGATCCAGTCATAAAAGTGCTGAGTGGAGGTGTAGACTCCCGGCTGGTTTGCTCTCGCACAGCCTTTCCCCCAGCTGGTCACTCCAACAAGCCAGAAGTAGTCAGCATTGTTGTCTTTGCACACGAGAGGACCACCACTGTCACCCTGCAGCGGAGGAGAGAGGATTAAAGTGGTGCTGGGTGGCCACTGTCAGCACTGTGGCTGGCTCCTTCTCTCTCACAGCACCTGCTGGAGCTGTATTCACTGCTCAGAAAGGCTCTGCTCAGGTGCTGGAGCTTACAGAACCTTGTCTGGGAGGGGGTCGTGGGCCTGTAAGGTAGGGCTCTCTCATCTCTGCACAGTGATCCTGGATGTGTGGAAGACAGATGTTCCAGGATTGGGATCTGGACCTATGGGCTGCCAAGAGCACCGGATGGGCTTTCTGGGCAGAGTCCCAGGCCTCTGGGACAAGGGAGGCACTGGGCAAGGAGCTGCAGATGGGGAAGGGGAGGTGAGCCCCAACAGCGGTGGGGACCCAGCGGTGGGAGGGTCACTTGCCAGGCAAAGTGCGTGCCGGGGTGTGTTTGGGCGGTTGTGACAGGGCTGCCTGTGCTGCTGGGGGTTGACTTGTAGCATGCTCCTACCTGGCAGGTGTCAATGCCACCCTGCGGATAGCCAGCACACAAGTTGTGAGTGTGGATGGCCCCTCTATACCACCGGCTGCTGTTACAGAGGTTGACATCAATGAGACGGACCTTGGCCTCCTGCAGGACATCAGTTGATCGTCCAGCTGTGAGCACAGAAAGGAGTTAACACCCAGCAGCTCGTTGCCAGTTCTCCTCCCCTGTCTGGGTGAACCCCTTCCCTAGGGCTTGGCTTTGCATCTTGAGAGTCATTGTACCGGTGTTTCCCTTCTGTCTTGCTTTGGGTAATGGGTCAGGCCCATCTCTCTGTGGGCATACGTCCCCACGGCCTGACTCTGACTTTTGCCTCTGCTGTCAGGAAGCCCAACCCACCTCCCCAGTGTGCCAAGCTTGCACTCAGGACACGAGTACTTTTTGGGAACTCACATCTTGCAGTCGTGGAACCCCAACCACTGATGTAGCAGGTTGTCAGCTCTGACACTCTCAGCGAGGCGTCAGGCACACAGGCAAGCTGTATATAGTAGCTGCACTGGACAGGCTGGTCCAATTCTAGCAACGCAATGTCGTTCCTCTCCGAGATATTGCTATAGCGTTCGTGAACCAGTAGCCGCTTAATATTGCGCACTTGGGCCTCAGGGCCCAGCTGAGTCAACTGGGTGGCCCCAATCACCACGCGCCACATTGTGATGTGCCTGGAAGGCAGATGGAGAGAGGGGTCAGAGGGAGCGGAGCCATGTGCTGCAGCAGCCCAGCACTTCCCTGCCTTCTGCTTCACAAGGGAGAGAGGAAAGCAGTGCTACGGAGGGTGTGATGGCCCCAGCATGCCTTAGGCACAAGGAATGTCGAGCTGGAGGCTGCTAGGAAGCAGTGGCACAAGCCCAGCCTTCTCCTGAGCAGTCTCTCAGCTGGGCTCTGGTGTGCCCAGGCGCTGGACGTACTGCAAGGAAATGGGATGGGAGTAGCACGTGGTGCTGCGGACAGGGCACCTGCTAGTATTGTGGGGATATCCCCATTCCCTGGTCCTCCTTACCTGGCTTCGATGAAGCAGTGGGCTGCTGTGAGGACCCACTGTGGGCTGATGAGGGACCCTCCGCATATATGCCCCGTGCCTATTTTCCAGGGATCCTGGATGCTGACGATCCAGGGCCAGGCCCCTGGCTGGGCATCTGTGCCACCCACGACACGCGACATGCCGTAGTGAGAAGCCATGGGCCGGAGCCCGCAGGTCCCTCTGTAACCAGAAACTCGTTACTGTCCTGCTCGATGGCTTGCTGCTGTTCAGGCTGAAGGTCAGCCATCTTCCCTCCGCACAAGGTGTTGCATGGACAGCAGGGCCAGGGAACCCCGTGGGGCATACGTCCGTCCACCCCTGTTTCTGCTTTAGCCCCGTAGACAAGTTGTCCCAGCAGCCTGGGTGCTGGCAAGGAACTGAGGTTCCCACATGGGGTTCGGGAAGCTGTGGTGTGGCCACAGGGGACAAGCGGGCACCCTCCAGTGAACCCCGTAAGGGTTGCCCAAGCTCCCTCCCAGAGCCTTGGCCCACTTACCCACAGTTGTCCCATGTGCTGTGCGCAGGCCAGCACACGGCCAGCAGGACAAGGAGGGGGAGCAAATTCATCGCTGCCAGCGGCAGTTGGCAGCTGCAAGAACCAAGGGCTTGTCGCCACCAGTGCGGCAGCCAACGTAGTGCCCGCAGTAGTCACGTTGTCCACGGTGCCCTTGTTCCCGGGGCTGATGTCACAGAGTCATTGGTTCCGGGTGCTGGGCATGGTGGCCTCTCCGGGGGGGTGGGGCAACACAGGGGGTTCCAAGCAGGAGGGGAGGCAGAAGCTGGGATCAGACACCCCCAATAGACCCCTGCTGAATGCTCTGCTTGAGGGATGAGGGTGTGCAGGCCCCATGGCAGGCAGCAGCACCTGGCTACAAGCACTGCCTGCTAACAGCTAGCAGGAAAAAAACAAGTGTGGCATCACAGCCTCTTTGGGAAGTTCACTGCGACCCTGCTCTCTGCAGCCGTTTGCCACCAGGTCCTTCCCAAAAAACATACACCAGAGAACATAACTACTACAGGCAGTATGCACGTTTGGGTGTTGAAGAGCCAATCTGTTTACAGCTGCAGCAGGCAAGCAGTGATGTGCAAGTGGGACAAGTCCAGCATACCTACGTGGTGCACACTGTATATATGCGCCCACCTTGAGTGCACACATGCTGGCACGTCAGTTTGTGTGGTGCACTCTGCGTATGCAGGCACCCTGTGTGCACTATGTGTGGGTACACTCAGTGTCTGGGTGCATTCTACATCTATGTACACACACTGTGTATGCACACTGTACACATGCAGTGTGGTTCAGGTGAGCCTGCGAGCCTGCATATGCGTTCACAGGGCTGTGTGTTGGTGCGCAGTGTGTTGCGGTGTGTGCATGTTGGTGTGCAGTGTGTGTGTGCGCGCGTGCGTCTGTGTGTGTGTTGGGGGGTGTGTGTGTTGGGGTGCACTCAGTGTGTCCGTGTCTCCGTGTGCAGCCCTGCCTGCCCCCGCCCC
>NW_008804421.1:0-3207 GCF_000699145.1 Aptenodytes forsteri
GAGGACCGCGGGGGGGGGAGGAGGCTTTCTGTTTAACGGGGGTAAAAACAAAGGGTTGAATCCTGACTATTCGCTGCAGCTAAAGTTGAAACACTTCAAAGGAAAGTTAAAAAATGAAAAGTTCATTTGAAAGCAGAATAATTTAACTTTTGCTGTATAAAGCTTCAATGATCAAAGCTAATGCCTTTAACTAAAAAGCAAGCTCATGTGTTGGTAACTGGACTATTTGTTTTGGTTTTTTCCAGTTGGCTCTGAATGCACAATGCAATCTGAGTTAACAGGATTTGTCTCTACCATTTTGTTTACAGGACAAGCAGATCTGCATTTGAGAAGAAAGACGTGACTTCCATAATTTTAAAATCAGGAGAATGTCTCTTTGCTCTTATAGGTAGAGAAACTACGTTTCTGGCAAGGTGTGAATTGAAAGGGCACTCTAGTGAATTGCTGGAAGAGTGAACTATAAAGACAAATTATTTTCTGAAGGTTATGCCTTAAAGCAGCCTTGAAAGATTCAGTTTTCCGTTCTTTAAGCCTCTGAGTTTCAGTCTTTACTGCTTTGCCCAACTGCCTTGCCTGCAAACGCTTGCCTTTCTTCCATAGACAACGCCGCCAGTTGGAAGGCTCCCAGATCGATTCTGAGACCTTCCATCAAAGGAAAAGCTTGACCATAGTTAATTTCAATTTCTTGTCCCACGCTAAGGAGTCTAAACCTCTGAAAAGTGGGAATTTACTCCTTTCTTGTTCACTTTGCTTTTGTTCAGCTGCTGATACAACTGTAGGGAATTCTGTGGAAAAAATCCTTTGACAGGCACAGCTGGAACAACCCATGATGAAGAAGCACCTCCTCAAGAGTTTGTCCTCTCGCTCGCAGAAACACTCCGTGCATTTCTGCCCCAGGTGCGTGGGGGCCCAAGGAAGTGCCCTTGTTTAACCTAGTTTCCAGGTCAATTTCTGCCCCTCGTTTCAGGTGTAAGGAATGTAACATTTTGAGTGGCAGGTCTCTCGGGGCAAAACCTGCCGCAAGGAAAGTCATTGTGTTTGCGTTAAGATGCTGAATTCTGACTAGCAGCAAGTGCTGTAGGAATAAAGTTCACTGTGCACATAGTTCCAGCGATTATAAAATAGTAATATTCCAATGGCACAGGGACTGCACAGTGCCCTAAGCAGAGGATTGAATATCCTCTGTTAACAGAAGTTTTCCGTATAAGCCACCCAGACTGATCAGTAGTGGGCAACAGCCACGGGAACGAGGAGGAAGCGGTCTCTCTAACATATATATGCTGTTGAGGGAAACTAAATGGATCTGTCCAAAAAAAATCCTCTCAAAGCCATGTTGATTGCTACTGATTTTCTCATATTACAATACATTCTTACAAACACATGGACTGCCAGTGAAGTGGAAATAATTCCCCACCCCACCTTCCGTCCCCAGAACTGTTTTCCTAAAAATAGGATAGAGGAGATTGGCTTGCAATTCTTCAGCCCTATTTTTCATTCCACCAAAAGGGGGAAAAACACCCACAGAGGTGTGGTTACAGAGACAGCTTGTCTGCCGCTATCGTTTTCATCCTCTTTTCTTATTTTTCTACCTCCTACCCGCTAGTGAATGTCCCACAAACTCAGGCAGGAAAGCTTAGATCCTCCTCCTCAAAAGATGGCATGCAGCTAAGGGTATAGTGTGATTTCTAATAAAAACCTTCAAAACTGACAGCACGAAAGTCTCACACATAAGAAATAATACGACACTTGAAAAATCCTGCTCCAAAATCCTCAGAGATGAATGGGATGCCTCCCTTGGATTTCAGCAGCTTTCATTCCAAACTTGCATAATCAAAAAGTTATTCCTATTGATCAGGCACAATGTTTTTGAAACAAGATATTGAAAATCAGAGCCCCTCCCCTTCGTCTTTGCTGAATGTCCATCATTTGGAAGTTTAGAGTATTTTCCCCCTCTACATGCAGCCATACAGAGGCTCCGTGAGTATCACTTTCTGAAGTACTCCTCTTTGAAAGCCGCCAGACAGGGGCTTCTGTAAAACGAAAGTGAAAACCTGTGATAGGTAACAGTATTAGTTATAGTCGTTCTGAACACAGAAAACCGGATGGGAAATTCTCTAAAAGGCCTCTAATGGCTGTCACATTTCACTGCCTGACATTTGCATGCCATCAAAGTGTCAAGAGGCTTCACTGCCTGTAGCTCAAATTATTTTGTAAAAAGAGAATGAACGCTGCATTTAAACACAAGCAAACTACCTTCAGCATCAGACAGAAGGATGTGAGGGGTATGTGCATCACACAGCTTTTTTTGTTTTGGTAGTTTCTGAAGTAAAACAGGAAAAACAGGGACATTTCCTGTGCGTAACACGGTTTGATTCATTCCAGCTCTGAACTGAAATCCCATGGTGAGATTAGAGAAGTATTGTCTTTCTACGGATTCTTTCACAAGCTCTTGATCCCAGTGCAAGTTCTCATCCAGAGTCACACATCTCTGGCTCCCAAAAAGTAAAGTCCTTTCTTCCTCTTCCAGAGTCAGCCTCTTCAAAAGGACTGCACTGAAAATACAAGTCTCTATGTTAGAGAGAAATTAGTAAAGTGTCAAAACAAACAGAAAGATCTGGCATAATATTTCTGCAAGCTATGCTAAGCAAGAAATGCAGCGTTTGTTCACTACTTCAGCCCTCAATATTAAGTGCTCCTATTTTGAGGTTCTTGAACACAGATCAATGGCAAATCTTTCCCTTCCTACACGGATGGCATAGTCAGGGTGTCCAACAGAAGGGCTGCTAGTCTGCCCAGCCTGTAGAGAAATGCTTTCTAGCCTCTCCTCCCAGATTAAATGAACTAGTCTATCTCAGTGGCATTAGATATGGCTTTATCACCACCACAGGCTTCGAATACTAGATAAATCGGTCACGAAGACAGCAGTTTTCAGTGTGAAGTGGAACCCACTGCTCTACCACCAATACAATTTTATCTGTAGAAACCTTTTCACGGAAGAAAGGTCTAAGCGAAAGAGACCTTGCTACCCGGGATTTATCTCCCCTTCTCCTGGACAGCACGCTTTCTGCATACTCTGTTTTGTTACTCAGCTAGGCTTTACAGTTCCTAAACTTTCCAAAGAGCTCTGTGATGACATCCCTGCATTACCACATTTGCATTTAGAAACGGCTTATGCAACAAAACTCAGTAGGCAGAGAGAGGAGTAAA
>NW_008804422.1:0-3211 GCF_000699145.1 Aptenodytes forsteri
ATGCAGTTTTTCTAATCAAATATATTATTTAAGAACACCAGGAAGGCATGATACTTTGTAACACTTATACATCTTATATATTATTATTGATGATACCACTCATTTCAGCAATATGCAATAGCAATAATGGAGACAATGAAAAATCATTCATATACCTATATGGAAATAGGTTGGCAAAAAATACAAAATACTGCATAACAGTTAAAAATGTCATTCATTTAGTAACATTATCCCAAGGATTGAAAATGAAATCAAGATCCAAATATCCCCGAGAAAAAAGTATTTATGGACTAGTTGGGTACTTTGAGCCACAAAGACAGTGTTTTCTCCAAAGTGTCATAATTTGGATGGCTCGACGTCCGATACCTCTGAACATATTCCTTAGCAGTGCTGATACTCACAACTCTGTTAAAATAAAATCATCAGTGCATTTTGCAGAGTTTTCAGTATCTGAAAAAAATAGCCTATAAATATCAGAAGCTGAAGAAGCCCATTTAGTAAGTGATTTTTTTGAAAACACAGATCTAAGCTCCTTAGCTGAGACAAGATGATGCTCCCAGCAGACCTGCCTGTCAAACCTCCGTTTTTTGAAATGATGTTACCTCCCGTTACCAGGAATATTAAGAGAGTTGAAAGATATGATAGAAGAGTTAAACAACAACTATCACAATTTAAGGATGTTGACTGTGGCCTTTACCAGAACAGACTTGCATTTACCAACCATGGTAGCCATGATCCCCCAAAGCGGTTTTGTTATTTTTAAATAATGTATAAAATTTGAAAGTTACAGCCTCCTGTTTTTGCAAGGGCTACCAGCATGCTTAATCTCTGAATACCCTGGCGTTTTTAATACGAAACATGCGAGAATTGGCTGAGTGGCAAAGAAATTTCTTGAAAGGTTTGACTTTTAAGACACAGAAGCCGCATGTCATCTCCTGCTCACCCAGTGATCCAGCTGCAGGGGCTGCCTGACACCACGGGGAGAAGCGGTATGATGGAAAAGCCCTCTGCATTTCTGCAGGCACAACAGAGACACGGCGATGAGCTCTCTGTCACCAAAACCAGCAGAAATTCTTGGGAGGTGGCCCCGTAAGCACCACAAATATAAGGCTTCTTTCAAGTTTCTTTTCTTCTGAGCTTCAGTGAGGAAAATACTGCTTCTACAAGAGGGCTGATCCCTTTCCCAGGTGGTCCCAGTGCTACCCACATATAAAGTTTAAGTGAATAAATCAGACTATTGCAAGACTCTTCTGTTGTCCCGCACACCGTGCTGTGACCCGTGGTGTGCAGATATACTTGAGTATATAAACTTTAGACTTGGATGTTGGTAGCAGTCCAACTGTGCCTGCTCAGGGCTGATGGGTTCTCCAGTTCATACTACCAGAACTAGCTGGTAATCAGTCCACACCCAATGCTTTCAGGAGTGGATTCACCCTATCTGCACTGCTTCGCATTTGAAGCGGCAACCAGGACGTAAGAGAGGCATGGTAATTTCTCAGCCCCTCCTGAGCTGGGTGATCTTTTACAAACTGAGGGTTCTCTAATGTTTCAGACAGAACCCATGATGTCTGATGCTGTGGGATTTTCCCAGGACTGCTGAGTATCATCAGGCAAGTTCTGCATCTTTGCTTCCCCAGCAATGCACTGGCAGTAATACCACCTCATAGCAGTGTCATGAACTTCCCCTCTAGGACTTAATGAGTTACTCTGGTATTTGGAAATCGCAGAAGTCCCAGGAGCCAAATTTAGCTCCACCGAAGCAAGTGGGCATTTTGCCTTTGACTTCCATGGAAAGAGGAAGAACATACACATCTAATAGTCTAAAGTGCTCCCATGACAGCGCTGCTGGGATGTTCGGTGAAACCCAAGCACTGGCTCTGACGCGTCAGTGCCGCGGCCGCTTTACAGCCCCCTCGTGGAGCTGTCCTGCACTGTCCCAGCTGTGGCACATCTGTTTAAGACACATTAACAAGGCAAACAGATGTGGTAAAATGCATAAAATCAGAATGAATTAACTTTGTTTTTATCTTGTCCCTTTTCTGATCGAGTCAGTGCCATGTGCAGTAGAACTTTCACAACATCCTACATTTCTTTTGTATTTTTAAACAGTGCATTGGCTAACGTATTCTGAGACAGATCTATTTTTCTAGTCTGAATAGGAGGTCAGAAGCGAACAACACACCTGGGCAGAATACCTGACAATTGTATCCTATTTAAGTCTTAGAAAAAGGACTTGAGTACAGAGACTTTGCGAATAGCTCTGTGCAGAAGAGATGAAGAGCAAGCATCTTTGGAGAACCATTTGCTGTGAATAACAAACACATTATGTTTACTGTATTCTGGAGCAAAGGTATTCAAGACAGCTACTCTTGAACAGGCCTGTGTTAAATTTGGGAAACAACTCAATACAACAGATAGGCCTTTTGCTGACTGTTTTTCTCTTATGATAAGCAAGAAGAAAGTACTTTGTACATAACATACCACTCATGTTACAGGATTTTTGTAGAATCTGCTCCATCCAGCCATACAGAGCTCTCTGTGTTTTCGCTGAGGTTTTGTCATAGAGGTCCTTGAATACTGTTGATCTAAGTGATACAAGGGCATGTTAGCTCACTAATGAGTTAACTATTTGGTTTTTTTAAATGACACACATGGACAAATGTTTTTAGAAACAGCAACACATAAGCAGAAAGCTATATCTGGAAAATAGACTGAGACCATATAGTAACCTCTTTTTAAAAGTATATATAGTCAGCAAATGCTACACAGTATTAATCATGTCTGGAAAATAAATGGCTTACAAGTTTCTGAAAGCATCCTCCTGCAGAACGTTTGGGAGGCTCCCAATGACATCAGGTTGGAGATAGTTCACTGCTGACACACGCAAAACTTGGCTTAGGATATCCACACAGTCCAAAGCACTCAGAGCCAGAAAGCACTTATCCAGTGTTACAAGGAACAAGGTCCTGTTTACTCCTGGGCTTTGAAAAATTCTCTCTCTAGTCTTGTCCCAATCAAGACTAATATTTCCCATTTCCTGCAAGCAACAAAGGGTTAAAAGAACGTCTCTTTGATTAATTCAATGTATTGTTCATTTTGAGGCCTGACAAGAAGCACTCTACAAAAAATATGGTGCTGTTCTTGTGAAAAATAGCTGCAAAATACTGTCTGGTTGCATTACTTCAGATAATTCCTTTCTGGCATTGGCCAG
>NW_008804423.1:0-3217 GCF_000699145.1 Aptenodytes forsteri
AAAAAAAAAAGAAAAGAAACTAAAAAAAATTCAGACAGCAAAACCAGCAGCCCCAGAAGAGAACTGGGAGTGCCTCTCTACAGCCTTGGGCGGTCCCTGGCTGTGTCTGGGGCTGCAGTGCTGCTCCATGCAGCAGCCCCAGGCCAGTGGGTGTCCCCGTGAGGCCACCGCTACCGGGAGGGACACCCAGGAAGCAGTCCCCACACTGCCCGCAAGAAACCTCAGCTTTTCTGGTCTAGGTCTGGAAATGGTTTATAGCAATCTGTTTTACGACAATTCTTAAATAAGCAGATACCACATGGCTTTTTGAAATGAGAACCGATGTACAAAGAGGTCATGCCTGGTTCCTGCAAGTAATCCTGGAGAAAACGCTGCCACTCACCTTTCAGGAAGAGTAAAACTGGAGTCAGGTCAGTGAAATGTGGTTGCTGGGATGTTTGGTGGAGAGGAAGATGCAGTTGAATGTGGTCATTCAGAATCAGTCAGCACTGGAGCACATCCCTAGAAAAATAATCCCCACTGTTTAAAGAGCTCTAGCTCTGCACTGTGTCCTTCTGAGTTTCAGTAGCCCAGTCACTGCTAGCACACGGCAAGGTTATGAGACCCTGGCTGGTGGTATCCTCCAACACCTCCCCCATGCTCCCAGGCAGTGCTGGACACAGGCCCCATGATGCTGAGGTTGTAGGTACCAAGGGCGAGCCCAGCCCCAGTGCTGCCCAGCCCGGCATGCCCCACGCTGGGTGAGATGTGGGTGAGAAGCATCTCCGGCAGCTCTGCTGGCCCGGACTGGCACAGCACCGCAAGCAGAGCCGAGCTCTTGCTGAACACAGGTGGCTGCATCCGACCCTCACACACACGAACAGAATGGACCCCACCTGGGTGCTGATGAATGCAAGCCAAATGCCGAACTCTCCCACCCAGCAGCATCAGCAACGCCAGCTAAGAGTACTGATGTGAGCTCAGCAAGTTTGGGGTTTTTTTATTAGAGCTTTCACTTACATTATGGTATATTTAATTCCATTGCACTGAAGTGGTTATGAGCACTGGTCTGCCTTTGCAGATAGGCCTGGGTTTTTTTCCAAAGATCATTTTCCCAGAATAGTGTAAGAGGAAAAAAGTTTTCAGTCAGGAAGCTGAATGGGACTGTAATGATTTTTAACGATGACTCTTTACTGCTGTGTTTTCCTGTCGAGCCCAGGACTGGCGGGTCAGTGTGAACGCAGTGCCTGGGATGGCACCCACTCTCTCAAACATCCTTTTTGTGCAACCAGCATCTGACAAACTCACATGTCAAATGCAATAGATGGGACCAGTCTCTCCTCTCTCACTCCACTGAGAAATGGGCACAACATCATTAATTCACATGACAAAAGTTGGTGTGAAAAGACATCAGGTCCATACCTTGTAGGAGCGGGGAGATGCTGGGAGCATGGAACAAGGGCACAGTTCCTCCTCCCTGGGTCCTGCCACAGCGCTGCACACCGTTGTCAGAGGGGATGCTGAGTGACCGATAACGAACTATACTCAGCAGATGAGATGTAGATGACTTCTTGAAAGATTCATAGAATTTATCTGTGATGCCTCCATTAACATTATTGTCAGGTAAATAACTTAAAACGCACCACCTAATTGTTATAGGTGTCATTTTGTTTGACAGCTTTCCTAATTTGATACTCATGAGAAAACTAATACCCTGTATTGTCCCCTTTGCTTAATTAGCAGACAAAAGGCCATTCATCATGCGATGACGGGTGGTATGTGATGAGGTAGAGGTAACCCATTGCTGCTCACAGTCCTCATCAGGGACTTCCACCACTGCAGACAGACTCACTGGGTAGCTCGCATGGGCTGCGGCGGCAGAGGCGAAGTTCCCGGGATGGTGCTGGCTGTTGGTGCTCGTGGGGTTGGTAAAGACTGACTTAGGCTTGCAAAGGCACAGTGGGCAAGGGACAGGGCTCTTCTGCACTTGACTATGCCGTGGTACTGAGGCAGCTGGAGCATTCGCCTTGGGGCACCTCCAGCTTTGGCTCTTGCCATGGTGGCCGGTGCATCCCCAAACCACTGTGCGATCACCTGCCCTTGTCAGTCTGCCATTTATGGACACATCTGCAATACATGGCCAGTGTTCACTGCTTTTTAGCTTTTTCTCTACAGTCTTGCGTAAAGCATACTGTTAATTTCAGTATATTTTCCCAGATTGCATTATCTAACCATTGTCTATATAACCATGAAATTAAATCTAACCTTCAGGGTAATGTGTACCATTTTCATTAGAAATGATCATTAATCCATAGGTTTGGGGTTGAGCACTTTTAATCATTGGAGAAAAGGTAACTTTTTATTGCAACAAGAAGCAACCTGTGAAAATAAAAACAATATGACAGCCAAAATGTAAAAGGATAATTTAGTGGCAGCAATGGAAACTCATCTGTGGGGCCAGATCCCAGTTTAGTGTAAATAATAACCATTGCGGTAGTGCCTAGGTGCCGGTTTTGGTCAGGACTCGAGGTGCTAAGCGATGTATTAATGTACAGCGCATGGGGTACAAGAAGGACCCCGTGCTAGTGCCCCTGCAATGTGCTTGGTGTGGCGGGAGAGCAGCACAGCATCTTGCCCATGCACTGGGGCAGCTGCCTCCACCTCCGTCACCTTCACCCCCCTCACACAGGGGAATTTTTCTGTTCCTTTGAAATCTCAGAAGTTCAAGGGAGAAGAATACATCTCTTCACTCAGCTGTAGCCATGGAATGAGCAAAACGAGGACCTCTGTCTAGAGCTGAAGTTAGTGAAGCTCTGCTGGTGTCCTCTAGCAAAGAACTGGCTTGCGGCTAAATCTGCACGCGAGATGCTGTGCTAACTGCAAAAGATGGGGAAAATTTAATCAAATTAAATGAATCTGTTATTTTTAATAAAGGAATAAAAAACACATGTTCTTTCATTAAATTCATACCCAGAAGGGACCATTAAGATAATCTAATGTGATCTCCTGCACTTCATCTACTAATTTCTTCATAACACATGACTGCTTGTTCCAGCTTCAGCACTGCTTCCAAATAATCCCCCTGTTTTCATTTGGAGGAGCTTTATGGTGTGCAGTCCCGGGGTCCCCAGGTTAGCTCTTCTGGCCACTGATTGCTTTTGGTAATCAGAATATTCTTGTTCCTGGTATGAGTTTGCTGCTTTTGGTTTTTAGCCATTGCAACTGACTGTGCCCATGC
>NW_008804424.1:0-3229 GCF_000699145.1 Aptenodytes forsteri
AATCTTTGTGATCCACAACTCCCTGAATTTTTCCAAAGCAAATACAGACTCTGAAAGACACATGCATGAAGAGCCTTCTCTAGTTCCCATTAGGAGTTCAGCACGAAAAAGAACTCAATTTTAAACTAATCCCATTTTTATTTTTTATTCATGTCGTATTAAATGTAGTTCTCTACCTACAAAAGAAAGTCTATGGCAAGTTAACTTAAAATACCTCTTTTCTTAAATTCCAGAATGAAAAGCAGCTAATAAGCAATCCTCAATACTGTTGTTTTGAGGGTTTTTTTTTGTCTAATCACCAACTGGTTTAGTATCTAACAACGAACAAATTGAAGCGTGAGTGAAAGCTATTCAAAAAGCATTTAGTAAGTAATACCTTAGTTTAAACCACTTGTTTGCTTCCATGAGCTCTACGCACTATTTGCAACACTGGTTTTATAGCAACACAATTCCATGTAGGACAGTAAAATCATAACCTTAGTGGCTACGGTAGGCAGAAGACTTGTTTGCTCAACCAAAAAGTTTTAATATGTAATAACACTTGTAAGGGTCCAGGAGTAACTTAGCTATTAGATGCTGCTAAGCTCAACTATGTATTTTCTTGAGGCTTAATTTGCCAATGTGTCCATATATTCATGCCTTCAATGGTAAATTTAAGTTACCTAAAGCACAATAAAAACAGAAGAAAGCCTTGGCATCTCTGTAAACAGTTGTGTTAAAGACACTCCATTTATAGAAACGGTGAGAAGTGATGTACAATAAGCTACCCTTGCTATTCCGCATCTTGAGGAAAACACTTGGTACTTAGGGGGGGCCGAGGGTGATTTGGCAAATGCATATCAATAAGAGGATCGTACTTCGTCCTATGCAGCTCAGCTTTGCAAATGAAATACCAAGGTACATGTGAAGATAGAAAGCAGTAGCAGGGGGAGAGAGAAGAGAGGTGGGAAGCCTCTCACAGTTAAGGAAGCCACTGAAAATAAACACACAGTGTTGCACTTCACTGACAAAACTCTCTTTTCTATTTCTGTCATCCCTTCAGAGCCAAAATGCCTATTTAGGACAGGAATGGGTTCTAGTCGGCCGTTCCTCAACAAAGTTGTCAACTAAGATGTAATTAGAATCCATCATTACTAGTGATGGAAAAAGCTGGAGAGTTTCAGATCACAGGATGGCATTGCTATGCGTTAGAAAAATAGCCTTTCTGCCTTCCAAGCCAACACATTAACATAAAAAATTAACAGGTAATGCGCTTCTACAAAATGTATTTTACAGACATGCTTGGAGAATTCTCATTTTTCTGCCACGGTTTATTTTCTGGTGGTCAGAAACGCTCAAAGTACTAACCCTTCCTCATTTAGATGCACAGAAGGTTTAGCACTAAACATCCAACTACGCAATCCCATCTGGCTGAACCTAGGCCAATTAAAATAATTTAATAACCAAAATAATTCCTCTGAGTCCTTATCTTTGGTTGTAATTACTGCTAGTCCTACAGACGATGGCCAAGCACTTACGTGAGTGCTCCCTAATGCCTTTCCCCTATTTGACAGCTTAAACAACTGAACCCTTCTATCTAATGGGTTGCTTCTAACAAGGAGAGCTGTGACAAGCTCCAAGGCTGGACTTGGGGATAGTAACCTTTCTGGCCACAATAAGGATACTATCAGGGTTTATTCAGCCCTTAGGCTGTGAGACTCCAGGTAAGTCTCAGCCACATTTTTTTTTCCCTAACAGAAAGTGCTACACTATCTAATAAATCCTTTCCTTGAAGAGAAGTTAATTTGTTCAGGGTCTACAGAGCTGTCACTTCATCTGAGCCAGGACTCTAAAAGAAATTTTCATGAACTGAAATGCTTTATAATTTAATCTCTTTTTCTGTCCCTTTCCTGTGATTTATGTGGTCTTTTGCCTGGCAGATACACTTCAGTAGGATCATCTAACCCAAATGTAAGTATTTCATAGCAGTATTACTGTCATGCAGTCACAGTATTCTAGTTATAGTTCTATAGAAAAGGTAAAAAGACCAGTGTTTAAGTTTGGATGCTCATTCAGACAAGTTTTTCCCCCAGTCACAGTGCAGACTGTTTTCCTATTCAGTTTTTCAGAACCATCTAATCTCAGTACATTGTGAAGCAAAGCATCCAGTCACTCACTTTTCAACAACTTTGGAAACATAGAAGTTTGTCTACTCTCACCAGAGGAAGGCAATACATACCCTGCTTCTTAGCACTTTTATACTCAGAAGAATCCAACGGACTGTAAAAAACAGAAGTAGCACAGCACTAGTCTGGGTCCTCTTAAGGGATTAATAGCAAATGCCTGTTAAGCTATAGTAACATAAACAGTAATAATTACTAGGCAAAATATTAAATTTGCTATAAAAAAAGTAAATCTTTTTTACATTGATATCCATAAATTGTGATGTTGCTGCCATTCTAGTATATAGAATATATAACACAACAGCCCCTACAAAGATGTAAAAATATAGTGAAATTCAAGTTTTTTCTATTGGTCCCTCCTGTCTACTGCTTTTATATAGTGCACTGTATTTTAGTACAGTATTTTACTATATAGGTTTTTATGAAGTTTTTTTAGCAATGCAATCATAGCTCAATGTGAACTGGTATCTTACATTTCCATTTCTGAAAAACATTTAATTCTGTGTGCAGTGCATTACGTAACATTGCTCTAGCTTCTTGGCTTTTATCCAGAGGCACAATCTATTTTTAAAGAATGCTGCCCATTCAATACAATGTTTTGCAAGAAGTTTTATACCTTTCACAGCATTCCTGAAGTACACTTTGTCTCATAATTAAAAGATCTATGTTATCTTATTGACAGGGTGAGGGTGAATTGAATGCTGCTATTAGTGGTTCAGCTCAAACAACTCAAGATGGTAGCACAACCAACGAGTCAGAGCGTGGGGCAGAACGTATTGTCAACTGTGCCACTTCTCGGACACGTGCGTGCTTGGCGTGGCCAGGACAGGCAGAGCCAGGTAAAATGGTGTGCACCATCCTTCGGTGAGGATTTTGGAGACGCGCCTCACGCTACGCTCCCGCTTCTCCTCATGAATGCTGGCATCAGGTATCTTCGTGTAAAACTACCCTGTACTTTGCCCCGCTCTGCATTAGCAATCTCCGACCAACTCCACAAAGCTGGAATGCTACACTGCGGAGGCGGCCGCCCTAGTTACAAACGGGATTCGCCCTTCAGCTCCCACGGG
>NW_008804425.1:0-3232 GCF_000699145.1 Aptenodytes forsteri
ACACATAAATGCTATAAGAATACCCGGTGTCCTGGGAGCCTGAAGACGCAGTAGGAGTCTCAAAGTCAGATGAATACAGCAGCTTCGAGAAAGAGGTAATGAACCCAAACATGGGATAAAGAAAGAAATCCGACAGTCACGTTCCAGGTACAGCTGAAAAGCTACTGCTTGAAAACCCTTACATTCTTGCCTGGAAAACACGGAGAGAATTTGAAAGGAAAAGTATCCCTTTATTGTGGCTACGGTGTTTCTAATAGTCAGGCAGGGAAATACTCAGATGGGAAGACGGTGGCTGATTAGCTGAGCCACATCTTGAGGATGTATAAAAATACAAGTCTACCTTGTCTGGGCCCCAACTCAGGTGTCTATCCGAATCCCAAACCTGTGATCGCTGAACAACACAGAAGAACAACAGAGCCTCATCAGTGCACTTCCCCTTCCTTCTGGGGTACCGCATAGCCCAGATGTGCCTCCCCAGGAGCCAGGGAGCGCTAGCAAAGGTACCTGCAAGAACGAGCACATCAGCCAGCTTTGAGGTAAAGAGGAGAATCTGTAAGGACGGGAGAGCCAATTGGTGAGTTATGTGGCTGCAGACAAGAGTTTTGGGGAGGAATTTAGGTTTGTTTTTATTCTAGCCCTCTCTTCCTTCCCCTTCCTTCCAAGTCTGGAAACATCAGGCTACAGGGACAAGCAAGTCAAGCCTGTTGGTACAAAGGCTGTATAATGCAATGTTCTTGTCACGCTGCTGATCCAGCCTCAACTTGGACATGCCTGAAACCTAGCTTTGGCCTCAGAGCTTTGCTGCACAGGGGAACGCAGAACTGTAGCCAAGAGTAGGCCCAGAGAGAACAAACGGCCTTGAAGAGCTCTCACAGGGCAGATAGATAGCTCGCTGCTTTTCTTCTGCCCCACGGCCACAAGCTTTGCTGGTAGATCCGATAGCTTACATATTTAACCAGTCTCACAACCACAGGTGCAAGGGGAGCAACAATGAGTCTGTGGTGCAGAGTGGTCCCTTTGGATCCAGAACTTACTTAATGCCGAAAGGAACAGAGGTGTCCCGGGTAATTCCATATTACCGTCAAAGAACACCTTCTCAAAGGAAATCTGCACATCGGCAAAGACCTGTTACCGCACCAGATTTGTACTAGGGATGAAGAACGGACATTTTAGATGCTCCCATCTAACACTGCACAGAGCTGGCTTTATTGACACGGTCCTGGAACGGAGAGACCTTTGGGGAGCCACCAGCAGCCTGTTTGGAATTGGTCCCACACCTACAGGATCAAAGAAGTGCCAATCGACATAGGGATTTCTTGCAAAGTATCCTGAGTTCCTTCTGGACTAGTTACGAGTAAGAGTGCCGTGCAAAGACCCGACGTGAGACAGCTACAATGTTCAGCTACATCTCGATTCAAGCCAACGGCAACACTGACTGTAAGCGCTCCTGAGTGAGGTCTGCACCTGAACAGAGTTTAACACAGAGTTGCACTCTTTGACTTGAGGACCTATCTACCACCTGCAGGGACCCGCAAGATGGAGGTAGATGCCTTTGCTTGCATAGGCTGGGTAAACCTATACCGTGCAACACAGTGCTGTCCAGGCATGCCAACCTGGGCCTACAACGCTGTATTCGTGGAACGGAAATCTCCGCGCCATGCTGCTCAGCACAGCTGATCTGGGATTAACTTGTGCAGACGTGGCCCAGAGGACTCGGCATTGCACTCCCTAGCTCTGGTGACGGTTCGCACAAGACCAGTTGCAACAGTTCTGCTCCTGGGATGCAGCACAGAAAGTCTCAGGATATCTCTGTCACCGTGCGGGTAGTTCATAATAAACAAGATATTTTCAGAAGTATGATGGGACTCTTCCTCCTGTACCGTACAGGTCTCAAATGGTAAAATACTAGGGGTGACATTTCAGAGCACCAATATCTTGTCACAACAGACAAGTAAAGGTAACAAGATTCACAAGCCTTGAATATTGCTTAGGTATATGCATATGGCTAAACCATAAGTGTGCTATATGCATATGGCTAAACCATAGGTTAGTTGGAACCCAAATTCAAACACCTCTGGGGACTCGTTAACATTTAACTTGTGTCAGAGCACAGAGAGCTGTGAGGTTCCCTTTGTGGCGTCACATTAGGCCCATTAATTAGTCCCTATCAATACACGGTCCCCGGGTGCCATTAACACGTTTCTACTGGCAATTTATTCACAGCAAAGGGTCACTCATTCTAACTGCTCAAGGTGTCTTCTTCAGAAACCTAACGGTTGCTTTTGGATAGAAACAGTAGTACAAAGCCACAAGTAAATAAAACAAAGAATATACCAGCTTTAGCACAGAACTTGGAGTGTGATCCAAAGGTCACGAAAGTCAGTGAAACCACCACAATTGTCCTCCATGGGCTTCGGATCAGGCTCCTGAAGAAGAAATTTTTGCTACAGGTTCAGCCTTTTGGAGAGTTTGCTCAGCTTTTTCATGTCCACTCTAATTTAACGTACATAGAGAGCGATTCTCCAGCCCTTTCTTGCACGGAACAGCTTGGTCCCATTAATTGGAATGGTTCTCACGAGCAAGTGCTCTTTCGTACACAGCCTGCATACCAAAGTCAGCAGTGTCTAAACAACAGTCCAGGAGGAGGGAAGAAGTAAGTTCTAATAAGGACACTTCCCCCTAAAGCTACAGCCAGTTAGACCACATTGGTGCCAGTAGTTCAGACTTCGTTATCATCTACCTCTCTCTCTTTCTTCCACCTCTTTTAAAACTACTTCCCTGTGTTCAATTTCTTGCAGGTGCCTGCGAGAACAAGGGGAGGAACCGTGACCCTGATTTTTCCTTGTTATGTTTCAGAACGTTTTACCCCTCAAAGGTTAAATACTGAGAGCTCTGCCTACTAAGAGATGACAGTGGCAACACCCTCCCACATACGGAGGAGAAGGAAGGCTTCTCAGATGTTCCTCTGGCTCAGTAGCACAGCAGCCTCAAACACAATTGGCTCTGCAGACCGAGAAGCAATGTCAGACTCAGCACAACTTTGCTGCCTTCTGCAAAGTAGCAGTTCATTTCATGAAGGCTGAATGCGGTCTGCAGATTGTAAAATGCTGCAGCAGCTTAATTTACAAAAGTCGTGGTGAAGACCAGTCCGACTTGGAAAATAGGCGGCAAATGCAATAAGCATGATTGCACCTCCACAAACACAGGGGAATTATTCGCGTGCCCCCCCCCC
>NW_008804426.1:0-3246 GCF_000699145.1 Aptenodytes forsteri
TGCTGGTACGCTTTTTGCATAGGTGTTGACTGCGCAGCAGGTGTGCTGTCTGATTTCCAAGCAGGAGCTCCTCGGGTGGGAGAGCTGCCCCTCAGAAGGAGAGGCCCTCCCTCCAATGGCCGTATGTTGAGCCGGCCCGGTGCAGATGCTGGGTGTGCAGTGGAGGAGGAAGAGGAGGGGAAGGACGAGCTGGAGTGCACTGCTGGGGGCCAAGAGCGTTGCCTTGTTCCTAGTGTTGTCATCCCTTGCTCGTATTTCGCGGGGCTGTTTGGGTCAGCCTGAGGGACTGAGGAGAGCTCTCGAGCAAGCCATTGCTGCTTAGCAATGGCTTGCTTTTTTTGTCTTGGCACTCGGTTCTTCTGCTTTGGTTGCTCTGCCTTGCTTGTGAGAAAGGTTCCTTTCTGGAGCTGCTGTTTGCTAAATTTCAGAGGTGCTGCCCAAGTCCCTGAGTTTCTCCTGCCCCGCTCCTGTGCTGAATTGTCAGCCCCTGTGCTTGTTGGGGGCCATGGTTATGAGTGTAGCAGTGCTGTGCCTGCGGGCCCCTTTTTTAGCCTGCATCACCACCACCACCGAACATGGCTGAGACCCATAGAGAGAGCCCCTGGGACCACAAACTCCCATTTTTCACTCGGGGGTTTTTGCGTGGCTGCCTGTGTCCTTGAGCCCCAGAGGAGTACTCGTCCAGCTGCCTTTGCAGGCTGTTAGTAGTCGAATGGCCCAAAAGTCTGGGCTTGCATCTACTCTGTGAGGCAAAGTGCATGCTAGACATGTGGTTTGGGGGCTTGCCAAAGCGGGGTTCCTGCATCCGTTCAAGGGATGGCCTGTGGCAGCATTGCTGAGGCGTGGCAAGGGGAGGTCGAGGCAAGAGGCCGTTAGGGAGGCCAGGGAGGTGGCCGGGCTGTTGCTGGGGGCCAGTCCGGTGCCTGCAGGGTGGTCTGTGCAACCAGGATGGCCGTGCTGTTTCTTTGGTAAGCGGGGCAAAGGCAGCCCGGCTCCGTAGGGTCAGGGTGGTGCGAGAGCCCCTGGCGAGCCTTGGCAGGAGGAGCGAGGGCAGGCTGGAAACCCGTGTCTTCCCAGTGTTGTAAAGCGAGATGGTCAGCCTGTAGGATGGGAGTGAGAAACCAGGCTGTTCCCCGGTGGGGCCCGACCTAACGTGGGAAGGCGATGGAGAGGCTCTGGCTATCTGCTTTGCTGATTTCTGAGGTGCGCTGCGAAAGGAGAGGGAGGTCTCCAAGGTTGGTGTCTGCTGCTGACGCCTTTGCTGAACTGCCTGCGGGCCTGCGTGACCCAGCAGTTACAGGCATGGAAATGGTTGCAAGTCCTTCTGAGGGCTGTGGATGAGCTTGGGCCTCACTGACTGTTTTCCCCCCTGTCCCCTTCCTACTCCAACAAGGTCGTTTGCCACGCTGTTGCTTGCAACGAGACTGTGCCAATTGCTCAACTGGTGGCCCGGCAGAGGAGTTCCAAGAGGAAAATGGGACGGCAAGTGAACTGCCAGATGAGGCTGAAGAACACGTCTCCAGTCACGTTAGCAGGTAAGCCCCAGGCAGCTGTGGAGGGCCTGCCTTTGTGAAAGAACTGTGCAGCTGCTGGAGCAGAAGTCTCGGCCGTGAGGGTGTGTGACTAATGGCCACGAGCTGCGTGGTCCCGGTGAAGAGTTCCTGGGAGCGGGGAGTGTTGTTGACAAGGGTGCTTGTGCTCGCAAGCCATGGGCAGTGAGGAAGCCCTTCTCGAGCGCGTACGTGAGATGTGAATGATCTTGGAAAAAAAAGTTCTTGGAGGATGCTTGGCTTCACTTCGACCTGCCTGTGCTTCTGTGAGAAACGTGGTTGAGATGCAGGCGAGAAGTGTGTCAGTGAGCCTGCTCATTCCTTGAGGCTGAGCTCGGCTCATTGTGGAGTGGCAGGGATGAGCCATGCCCTCGCAGTGAGAAGGAGCCCCTTGCAGCATCATCTGTGGCTGTTTGAGCAGCTCCTGTTGCTGCTGCAAGTGCCCTGGTGCTACGACATTGCTGATGCCCAGGGGCTGCTTTCTGTACCTCTGTGCCTTTTTGCATAAGCTGCTGCAGCAGTGTTTTCCCAGAGCCTGTGGGCCAGCTTTCCCTCACTGACGAGCTGCTGTTGCGTTGCTGTCAGTGGGGTATCCCAGGGTCCGACCCAGGCAAGGCCCATCTGCTTGCGAGTTGGCAGCTTGGAGAAACAGTGGGTCTTGCAGTTTGTTTGTATTCCCCTGTTCTTGTCTGTAACGAAGGGTTTGCTGCTTCTTGCTCTCCTGCGACCACGCCAACAGTCTACCCTCTAGTTGGGAAGCTGAAGCGGTGACTCATATCCCAGTTAAATGACAACGATGGTAAATGCACGTTGGTTCGCTGTCTTGCGTGGCAGTACCCCTTGGAAGTGTTTGAGCCCGCCAAAAGTGGTGTGGTACAGCCAGCAAGTAAACAGCGAAGTGACCAAGAGCTTGTTTATCCCAGCGTGGCCTGAAGGCCAGTGTGGCGTGTTCCTCTGCAGGTATTAATTGGTAACCTCTGCTGCGTGGTGGGAGTTTGGGAGGAGGGTGCTTGCAAGCCAGGGTAGAGCAGCAGAAACCCTTTGGGCAGCGGTGCAGGAGGTGGCCGAGGAGGTGGGGTTAGGCTGCACGTGCCACACCTCTGGGAGCGGCTGCTGCCGTTGGGAGGTAAAGGGCAGCCTGACCACGGGTCCCACCTGAGACGTGACCTGTTGTGGCACTTCGCAGGTGTATGGCTTTTCTGAGAGTGTAAGGAGAGACGGGTCTCCTGTTTCTTTGCCTGCTGCAGCGCGGCAGTGGAGATTGTGGTTTGTGAGTCCTTGGGTGCGAGCCACGATGCCATAGCAGAGAGACCCATGACTGTGGCTGGGAGCACCCTTCTTAACTGTCTTTTGGAACATGTGGACTCCCTGGAGGGAGTTACCTGCTGCGCTTGGAGTCTCTTTGGGTTGGGTGGAGGAGAGCGCTACTCATGGCTACGTCTGCAAACTCTTTAGGAAAGCCCAAAGGAACTTTGCGACAGCCCAGGCCTTTGAGCATGCCAGAAGAAGGCAGCAAGAGGCCTGTTCCTCGCCCGCCACGAGGCAGAGGAGTGGCGTGTGGAGTGGTGAAACCCACTATGGAGAGTGCCCGGTCTGCCTTGCCTCCAGCCGCTGGGAGTGGACCATCTAAAGAAATTCCCATGCAGAGGCACGTCACTGTGGTAAACAGGTCAGTGTGTGCACGTGTGTGTGTGTG
>NW_008804427.1:0-3253 GCF_000699145.1 Aptenodytes forsteri
ACTGCAGGATCCAATGTGTTTCTGTCATTTTTAATACAGCACCCAGTTTACAATCTTCAGCACGCTTAACGAAGCAGTAAAACGATAACAAGTTACCAACCTCATTTATTTTGTTGCATAGTTTGTTTTGTAATTATCGAATGATGGTGGTGGCTGAATGGCAGGGCTGGCTCTTGGGCTCCATTGGGTGTGTGTCTGTCTCAGGAGCGGTGAATGCTTCTGACGTGACATTGGGTGTTCAGTCATCCATGGAGGAAGGCTGGCAAAGCTGTTTGGATGTCTCCAGTTGGAAGGAGGACTGGCCATGCTGTTTCATTTCGTGTTGCTTTGGGTGAATCACCCCTCGATCATGAAGCCGCTACTGAAAGACCTGCGGGCCCTGGGTGGCTCTGGCCAGAGTGGTGGCTCTGTGGGGCTGGGCAGCTCCAGTGGCTCCGGGTGCCTGGCCCCTGCAGCTGCTGGCCTCCAGTGGCGACGGCTGCCCTTGGCCCAGTGCTCCAGCAATGCCTCGGGCCTATGGAGAAACCGGCGCCCTCCCTCCATCCCTCCCCTAGGCGGCACAGAGCGGCCTGGGACCTGGCAGGGCCCTGCCCAGTGCCCTCGGCTTGTCCCTCAGCCCGTGGCAGCGCCGCAGCCAGGCCCCCTCTGGGCAGCTGAGGCGGCTGATGGGAAGGAGAAGGCAGCGCCGGTAATGCTGCTGGGTGTGCTGCAGGGCACAGGGCACAGCTCCGGTCGCTGCCTACTGAAACAGCTTTGCTTTAACAACTGGCGTCTTCGTGGCAGATGGTTCACGTTTCTCTCTCGGGCTCTGCATAACACTGTGCCTTCATCATCTCCTGGGGCCAGTGCCTCACCACTGCCAGCCCTCTGAGATGGGGATGGCCTCTCGCCTTGCCTCTGTGTGATCACCTACCGCCCACTGTGTCTGTGACTCACTCAGCTTCAAGGACTTAAAATGTTTTTTAAATTGTTAGTACAACTGGGACAATTAGAGCAGCGTAGATGGTGTATGTTTTTTCCTACCAAAATGGTGCTCAGTGCTACCAAGGCAGCATGACTTATCAGTGCTATACTTTGTGCAATGACTTTTAATCTACAGGATTTAAATATGCCTCTTAATTGTGTGTAAGGTTTATGAATGCAGTGTTAAATTGCACGTCTGGGAGGGTTTTTTAAAATAACAAAATGTAAATTGCCAAGCTTTTCTGAAGTTTACAAAATACTTATCTATAGGTCTATCAGTTTCGTACCAAAAGCCAGCCAGCCTTGTGGTACTAATCATCCGTCTGGGTGGGGAACTGAGGGAAAATATCCAAATTAACAGTTAACGTAGATTACTTAATGCATAAACTTTCCTAGGCAGAACTAATGTGGCTTTTCTTCAACTTAGTCAGCCATTTTTCAGTCTCTGTTTCAAGGAGCCGTGGGGTTTGCTTGAAAAACGGATCCAAGAGAAGCCTGTTGTCTGCAGCCGTTCACTGCTCCGTGGTGGTCTGCAGCATCTCTCTCTGGATGGTTCTGGGTGCCTGCAAGTCCAAAGAAGGCTGAAAGCTGCCAGTTTACTGTAATATAACTTGTAAGAGAATTAAGTTTAAGGCAATCGGGGGAATTTTACTTCTGAGTAAGAGTGTCCACACAAAGATACAATGAGGTTTAAGTAATCTGCTCTCCATTCACAACTCTTGTTAATTTAGATTAGCTTTTGCCAAGCACCTTCTTGAGGATGACCACATTGGCACGGGGAGGTGTTGAGTTTGCTCTTATTTTGTCTGCAGGGCATTTGCTTCCAGGAAGAAGTTTCCACTGCTTAACATGGCTCCCAGAAATATTTCTGCATGTGTGATTGTGGTGCTCGTGTTCCTGTCTCTTCATGGCGTTGCCTTTTCAGATGAGGTGGCTGCTGGAGGAGGGCATCTCCGACATGGTATTGCCGACCTCACCAGCAGGTGCCTGTTAAACAAATGCCCCGCACAGGAGAACTGGTTGGACCCTGTGGCCTCCAACCCCCCAACACCCTTGTCTACTCACTGACTTGCCAGGTTCGTAATGCTGTACTTACAGACTGAGAGGAGTATCGCCCCTCCCCGGGACGTGGTGCCGAAAGCAGGGCTGCAGACTCTGTGCCTGTGGTGAGAGGACAGGTGACTCTGAGCATGAGAAACAGGAGTTCAGGGGCACGCTGAGCTGCCCTGGGGAGGTCCCACCTCTCCAGCTGCTGTGGAGAGAGCTGGGGCACATCGCATGAGAGCCGAAGGGAGCCTGTGTCAGCACTCGTGGGGAGCAGTGGGTACCAGGGCAGCAAGGGAAACCCAGCGTGCCAGTCAAATGGGAAATGCACAAGGGAAAAAGTCACACGTCTTATTTTTAACTGTCATATTTTTTTAATGAGTGTTATTATGGATTCTTCAGCAAAATGCCTCTCCAGGCTTAATGAAATTTGGAGCCTGGCCGTGATTTAAGCCTGGTAAGTGATGCTAAATGTTATGTGGTTAAACCGTTGCCGCATCCTGTATATTGCCAATGATAATTAAGACCGTAAAAGAAAATGCAAGCAATACCTGCATTAATCAGCAAATGAATTTGCTCTGCCTATGCTAATATTGATTTTTTTTCTTCGCTTTTTGCAAATTTTGGCTAATGAATTTCCTAGCAAGAGTGCTTGCCAAAAAAGAAAATTTTGGTCAAATGTTGTAAAATTTTGATGGCATATGAAATGAGGGTTTAGATCCCAAAGTATATTTGCTAGAACCCAATTCTAAAGTTCATCTTGCCAAGAAAAATATGAAATATCATCTGACTTGCTTGCAAACAGGCAGCAGACAAAATTACTTCCAGGATGTATTCAGTGAATGGCTTAAAACTCCGTAAAAGAGAACTGCAGTCTCCGAGGCACAGGCTGTTGAGTAGTTAGAACAGTTACTTGCTCTATTTTATTTACCTAACTCCCAATGCACACTGTGACCTCTTAGAATTTCACAACTGAACACAGCTCAGGAGCTTATGCTGTAATATTCTGTGCTTAAAATCAAGCTAAAGAAAATCTTGTTTAATTATAGCAGCGTTAAGGCCCCTCTCCTCCATGGCACAGTGACTAGAAGGCAATGCGATCAATGCGTGTCCAACAGGGATGTATCAGCTAGTTGGTTACCCATACATCTCCTCCCTCCCTAAAAGGTCCTAGCAATAGTCACTGCAGCTCTTGTCTCTCCACTGGCTAGGAGCGGCAGGAATATGCGGCTTTTGTCTACGTGTC
>NW_008804428.1:0-3258 GCF_000699145.1 Aptenodytes forsteri
CCGGCTGGGGTTAAACCACGACACCAGTGCATGTACTATTCCACCATTCTTGTTCTCTTTCTCACAGATGGTCAGAGCCACCAAAGAAGAGGAAGGGCTTCCACACACAGTAGTCGCCCTTGACGATGTTGTCAGTTCATCCTCTCACATGCAGCATTTCTGGCAGGGCAGTGGAGAGAGGCTGACCACCATTGGTGATTCCAGCCACCATCTCAGTGTCCTCCCAGAACAGTTCATCGTACTCCAAGAATACACCAACCTACAGATCATGTCGGGCTGGAGGTCGTCCCTCTTAGCTGTAGCCTCCAGGTCTGCTCTCCAACTCCAGTCCCTTTTCAAGGACCCTTCTCATAAAAGCTTATGACTCTGGGAAATCTCCTCTTTGCTCATCTCTGAAGGTGTTCAGGAGGACTCCTCTGTACCTGGTTACAGGATACCAAAAAGGAAATGAGACCGAGGCCCACACTGGGTACAAAGAAACTCAGCTGAGTTGGGTTGTCAAGGTCAAGTCCAAGAGAGCACGGCCAGGAACCGTGCTGGACCACACAGCTGCTTGATTTGCATGTCTAGTGTGAACAAGGCTCAGTGTCACAGCAGCTGGCTGGACAGCAAGGAGGAAGGTTGCCGTGTGGCCCTGCCTGGCCTATGGCACCCTGGTCCCTGGAGAACATGCTGGTGGGACAGGGCGGGCTGTGCCTGCCCTCACCATAACTGGGCACACTCAGTGGAGACACTGGGAGAGCCGGAGGTGGGCACGTGGGCTGGGAGACCCCACGGGGAGAGCACTGGGGTCTGCGGGCGGTTCACCTGGGGACAGAGGGAGACAGTTTTCCCGTGCATCCAGAGGAGACTATGTAGAGTTGGCTGGATTTGTTAGAAATCTTTTTCATCCCACCTTTTCCAGAAGGCGAAAGTTTCTTTATCTGAAAGTCCATAGTTCAAATTTGTATTATAATCTAGAGTCAAAGCTCTTTCCATGTGCCAGCAGTGTGCATTTTAAGGAAGAAGCACGGGCCGTTGCATTTTTGAGTCAGGTTCCCGTCACAGCAACTGGGACTGGGGAGCAGGTTTTGTACGATCTGAGTTTTGCGTATCTTACCTGGCACTTCTGTTTTTCCGGAAAAGAATCATTGGGAGCTTGGGGGGGCACCTATATCATCAACTGGTTCCCACTGGTTCCCACTATTTATTTCAGCTGTTAACAAGTTCAAGGGGTTTTTACCATTTCTTCTCAACAGTGGCCCATCTGCAGAGGGCAGGCATCGTGGCACACCCGTATGGACAAGTGGCTGAAAGAGAGCATTTTTTAATAGCAGGTAGCAGAAAACCTCCAGCTCAGCCAGACAGACTGCTCTGTCTTCTCCAAGAAGTTCTTGGATTTTATTTGATGAGGTTTCCAACACTGACAATGATAAGAATCTGCTACTTTTTGCCAGGCCCTGGCCAGATCATAGCTTTTGATTAGGGGATCTTTGAGGAGGACCTCCCTAATACCAGCCTTCCAGACCAAAAAATCAGGCCTCTGCTTCTGAAGTGTTTCTGCTAGACGCCTGTTTCATCCCTTATTCAGATCAGGTGTATGCCTGGCAGTCCGTGTGGCTGTTCTTCCATTCTGCATGCTCCACCAAGAGAAACAAGATCTCACCAGCCAGCACTCGCTAGCTCCAGCGTGACCGTTTCTGTTCCCAGAGGGTCTTAGCCTGTCGTCACGAGGTCCTGCTAGACCTTTGGAAATGCTGTCCTGAGATAGGAGCTACTTAATTTAAACTCTTTCGGTCATCGCATCTCTTCCTGTTCCCTTGGAGTAGTGTCTGAGCGGCCTGACCGATGCACTCTCTTCCATGTGGTAACAGATGGACGGCACAGATCGCCCCATTTCTGTTCCAAAGGTAAGGAACTACTGACAGGTTTATGAAAGAGATGAAGTACACCATGCGCTCTCGCTGCTGGTTTTTCCCAGATCCATGGAGAGTTTAGTGGAATGCAGCATCCACCCGGCACTGCGGGGCAGACGTCACATTTATGGGCTAATCCTTTTTTTGACAGCTTTTCCTTCTGCCTGGCGATACGCGGAAATGTAAGACTGGCTTCGAGTGATTATTTACGGAATGGTGACTTTCCTTTCCCAGGTATCATTGCTTTCAAGGCTCTGCATCTCCTTGGCATTAAAGTAATATAAGCATTAACCTCTGGGACACCTGCGTTGTACATTAAGCAGCAATGCTGCAATACTGGGGTTTAGGATATAGTGTGCCAATCACTTCCCGACATTAAGTTCCGCCAAGTATTTTTAACTTTCTGGATATTTTTAAGGAAAAGAAAAGAAAGTTTGGATAATGGGAACCTGAGTGTCAAAGACAACATCTCCTAGGAGTGGTTTTCTAAATGGTGCCAGATTCTGATAAATATAATAGATACTCTTTTTGAATATAAATATGTCTGTCTGTTTTGGCATTGGGTTGTGAAGTTCACAGTAAATCATTAAACTTTAGATTATTCGATTATGATGGCAGCATAAAAAATGCTGTACTTCTAAGAGGGATTAATACATAAATCGTAACTGTCCTAATTCAACTCACAGTGGTTTGATTTCTCCATAGAAACTAGGATCTTAAAGAGACAGGCTCCTAAAGAGATCAGCTATGTTGTATTTTGGCTACTCTTTTAGGTGGAAGTCAATAGCTTAAAATTCTTCAACTGTAAAATCCTCCTTCTTTACCATGACCTAGGCAAGCCCTGTAATAACAACGATGCACTTACTGGTATGTGTACTGGAACAGAACTTTTTAAAAATTGGAATTCTATACCTAAAAATCTTCTTCCTGTATTTTTATACGGGTTTCTCCATTATTGGCTAATGCGTGACGTATCAAATACTTAGCTGATGTGTTTTCATGACCAGCGGGAGGCTAGTGCAGTATGTATTATTCCGAGTATGTAGAACTGGTTTGCACTCTTTACTTATCTGTTTAACTCCTCGTTTTGCTCTATTGTCTGTCTCGTTCGTTCTTAGTACTTGCCCTTTCAATACAGAAGGAGAGCCCAAATGTCCACCAGCAACCACGTTAAGAGTATTTGGGGAGGATTGCCCTTCAGAGATGTGCTGACAGTGTGCCCACCTCCCATTCACAGCACGAAAGGTCTCACTTCAAATGGTTTTTGTAGAAGAGGAGCCTAGAGTCACTCAACACCAATGTTTTTCTCTGCTGAGTCACACATGCCTGCCTTACGAGCATGGCAGGATTGGTACTCTGCCAG
>NW_008804429.1:0-3276 GCF_000699145.1 Aptenodytes forsteri
CTGGTTCCTCAGACAGTAAATGAAGGGGTTTAGGATGGGAGTGACAATAGTGTACACAGCTGACACAAGCTTATTCAAGTCGAAAGGGTCGATCTTCTTGGGCCGGGCATACATGAAGAGGGTGGCTGAGAAGAAAATGGTGACCACAGTTAGGTGGGAAGAACACGTGGAGAAGGCTTTCTTCTTACTCTGGGTATTGGGGATGTGCAGGATTGTCATGACAATTAATAGGTAGGAGACAATAGTGATGAAGAGGGGAACAAGCAGTATGAATAAGGCCAACACAAAGTCCACCATCTCTGCCAGTGACGTATCAGTGCAGGCGAGGTTCAGCACAGGGCTAACATCACAGAAAAAATGGTTGATAACATGGGGACCGCAAAAGTTCAGCTGAGAGATGAAGGAAATCTTGATCAAAGACACAGTGAACCCGCTGAACCAGGAGACAACTACCAGGTATAGGCACATTTGGTACGTCATCGTGACCGGATAGCGCAATGGTTGACAGATGGCCACATAGCGGTCGTATGCCATTGCAGAGAGAAGGACACACTCAGTGCACATGAAGGAGCTGAAGAAAAACAGTTGGGTCATGCATCCCACAAAGGAAATACTCCTGTCTTCAGCAATAAAATTTGCCAAGAGTTTAGGGATAGTGACTGAGACGTACCAGACCTCAATGAAGGAGAGGTGACCAAGGAAAAAATACATGGGTTTGCAGAGCTCACAGTTTGTCTTGATCAGGGCAATGATGACCACATTCTCCAAAACAGTTAAAATGTAGGTCAGCAGAAATACTATGGAGAGCAGTACATGCAAGTCCGGTAGGGCTGGGAATCCTAGCAAGAGGAACACGTGGCCCTGAGTGGAATTCTTCTCCTCCATGCGGAGGAGTGCAGAGCTGAGCCTTGGAGATTAAACATAGACCCGGAAAAAAGAAAGCAGAATATGAGGCAGTTAAAAGTTAAACAAAAATTCCAATCCCTAGACGGGATTTGTCTGACTAAGCTTTAGATGCTTGCCTTACAGGTTCCCCTTTCAGTCAATGGAAAGAAACAGGCAGTTCATCTGACCTACTGACACCTACCTTAGGATGACATATACTGCATCAAAAGTGCAGGTCTGGTAAAGACAAGGGAAACGTAGATGACTAGTACAGGAATAGGCACCCAAGCAGAAGCCATTTAGAGTACATTCTGATGAATCCCACCCCCGATTTCTATGTTCATCTTTATTCTAGTTGTTTACTAAATCTTTGGTCAAATTTTCAAAGGCGTTAATGGGAGCTAGAAAAACTAAGCATCTAGCCTTTTGGATTCAGGTGTCTCAGAACTGTGATCCTGAAGTTAGTGGAAAGTAAGAGGTGGGCATCCTCTACCACTACTTTTGCCTGTTGAAACAGTTTGCATATGGAATGTACGGGTTTTTTGAAACAGGAACATTTACAAGAATTGGTACGTTGTTATGAGGCAATGTTAAAACTATATTGACGGACCATTTCCTAGGAAAATGAGAAATTCAAGTAAGTGATTTCAGCCTGGGGAGAAAAAAATAATTAATGACACAGAAATTCTGGTTCCTGGATATTGACCACAGGTGGCTGACTTCTGAAACATTCCTTTATAAAACATCGTTGAAACATTTGAGAAGTTCATGAACTGGGTTTACACGCCAGCAAACATGACCATGTCCTAGATTAAATCCAGGATTTTCCTTAAATCATCCAGAAGCAGACCCTACATCTGTCTTCAGGTGGGATGACTCATTATCAAGAGGTGCCCAGCTCTGTCGTTAATCACAGAAAACGGAACTGGCTAGATGTTAGACACCAGACGCCAAGGAAGAAGGATCCTGTCCTTGATAACTTACTCTCATTTAACTACAATAAGATCTGGACACCTAGCGCCTTATGGTCCTCGACAACCAGCCTTTCTATGATTTTGCCATGGTGATAGATAAAAGTAATAGATTTTCTATTACTGTTGATGTTTACGTTAGCCTTGCTGTTTTGTTGCTCAATTTAAGAGTCCTGTTTGTGGGTTTGGTTTTTTCCCCCACATATTTTTAAGATGGTAATCACAAGTGTTATAGGCCAAGCTTTGTATCTAGGACTTCATTTAGGCACAAATATTAGCTACCCAAAGTCAGGCTGCCCAAACCAAAGTTTACTCTTTGTTCTTATAAAACAGACAATAGGCTCCTGATCTTGATGTTGGCCAGGTGCTGCACGCACTGCTCCCTGCCACAGCTATTGCTACACACGCTGACCGTGCCTGGCTAATGTGACAAGAGGGATGGGATTCATCAACCCTAAGGTAGACATCCAGCTTCTAGGCATCTAACTCAAACCTAGCACTTTACGCCTCCTCTATAGTCTATAGAGGGCACTAGGCACAACCAGTGGGAGATTCATCTCCTCCTAATATAGGTGTCTAGATAAGGACAGACGTGTCACATCCTAGGAGATGACCTCCGCTGATGACAAAGGGCATCTAGAGCACTGATTCACATGTAGTCGTTCTCATGTGGACACCGGAATTCCACCCTTGCTTCTTCGCTTAGGGCAATATTGTTACGAACTTCTGTTATCTTAGGCAATCACATCAAAGGAAGTGTTAAAAGAATCTTTTCAGGAAAGAGTAGGAATGCGAAGAAATGGATCAAATCAATATTCTGTTTCTGACTTTCTGTTGCAATCCCTGCCCTGCCACTTCTCTCTCTTCTCTGGGCTCTCACATCACTTCTCTCTTTCGTATACCTTCTCTCTCTTTCCCTCCTATTTATCTCTCATCCACTGCAATTTTTAGACATTTGTCTTACAAGCTACCTTTTTAACATTTCCAAGTAGCATAATTTCTAACTGCAAGAAAAGAGAACCACCCGCCCAGATCTCCAGGATATTGTTTAAAAAAACAAATGCACCTTTTCATAAGCCTCTCTTTCAAGTAAGAGACTATAAAGTGTCAATGACTTAATTATAAAACAAAAGGAAACATTGACTCTGTGGAAGTGTGAAACAGAGGAGTGCAAGATCCGGGGAGGGAATAAGAAGCAACAGCGTAGTACAGACCCCGGACTCAGGAGAGCAGACTTCAGCATATTCAGGAAACGGGCTTGGCTAAGCAGGCAACACACAATGGGGCTCCAACGCAAAAAGGCGGCATACAGGAGACGGAAACAAAGCAGGGATTTAGAAACT
Organism: Aptenodytes forsteri; assembly: GCF_000699145.1. NCBI lineage: Eukaryota > Metazoa > Chordata > Aves > Sphenisciformes > Spheniscidae > Aptenodytes > Aptenodytes forsteri. The sequence continues at coordinate 3,200 of NW_008804429.1, forward strand.
GCAAAGCAGGGATTTAGAAGCACTTTCCAGGGATATGGGCATTGGGTTAGGAAAGCCAAAGCTCAGCTGGAGTTCAG
>NW_008804430.1:0-3294 GCF_000699145.1 Aptenodytes forsteri
AAGTCCTGAGCAACCTGGTCTGACCTCAGCGCTGGCCCTGCATTGAGCAGGAGGTCGGTCTAGAGACCTGCGAGGTACCTTCCAACAGGAATTTTGCTACCATCTTAAGTCAGCCTGTTTGTTCCCTGCACAAAAAGGCAGTATCTCTTACCCGCGCTTCATGACGATTTACACGAAGCATTTGCGATACTCCAGTAATGAAAGGATGCGGACACTCGCTGTGTTTGTGCACCCTGTTGGTTCAGGTTTTAGATCTGAGAGCAGATCTTTAGAGGACGTATGCTTATACAGAGCAGGTTTGGGACAGCAGATCGACGGTCTGACAGTCGTGACCTTGGAAGAAGAAGTACCATTTCAGAAACACCCAAACCTACGCCTATATTAAAAAATTTAAGAAAATACAATCTCCTTCTTCATGAAAGCTGCCAGTTTGTCAATTAAAGACAGCCGTCAACTGTAAGGCTGGGCGATCCTGGCTTCATCTTTGGTGCTCTGGGCCACCAAGCCCAGTACAAGGCTTATACTTGCTATCCCTCGGCAACAAGACCCATTTGCCTGATTTTCCGGGCCCGAGTACTTGTGCCATCTCTTTTACGCATGCCCTGTACCTTGGATGCGCTACACAGGTCCTTCAAAAGGGCTGAAACTTCAGCTTTTCCAAGTACCTCCCTGTGGGAACACGGTCAACACCACACAGAGACTGCAGCTAGAACACGCTGCAGCGCAAGACACCATGCAGATACTGGAGGGAAGGAGGAAGGGAAGAAAAGCAACGTTCATTTATCTGCTTCACTTTTTCCCCGCTATTCTATATACCTCAGACTGACACCAGTATTTTCTGTGACCTCCCGACTACAGCCTGTATCTTGTTGAGAAATTGAGGGTTTTCAGCTCAATTTTGCATTTCTGCCTTTGGCCTGTTCGTAGGAACCCTTAACAGTCTTCAATCCCACTACGATAGCCTACCCTTCTTTTTCTTTCTCCCGCACATAGTGCCTCCAGCTTTTATGTCCCTCTACTGATACGTCTATTCCTTCGAACTCCTACTGGTGTTTACTCCTCTCTGCAAGCATGCAGCAGGGATAAACATTCATTTTCAGCAACCGTATCCCTCTGATCTTCTCACAACATACAGTCATTAAGATTAACTCCTCTACAGTGTGTCTAGCGTGGGAGAGGCTCACAGCGCGTTAAACGCTGGAATTTATGCTCCCTGGAACAAAAACTACTTTATCATTTGATACAGCAGCGGCTTCCTAACTTTGGCCACGGTTCTTAAAAATACGCACGCAGTACTATTCAAGGTCCTGCAGTAGGTGGTGTTATTTTATAAGCTTGCAGCCCGTAATTACTAACTTGCATCAAAGAGGCGTGCTTCAGGGTCTCCAGATTTCTAAAGTCTGCAATTTTAGAACAGGAAAAGCATCAGCTTTCACGTCGACTGCAGCTCTTAGGCTATTACTATTAAACATTGAGGTTCAAGAAACATGTATGCAGTGAGATAGCATGTTTCCTGAAAGACAAATTATACGGCCTACCAAGACGCGAATCACTCCTCCTGTTACTCCCAAATGGGGAGTTCAGGTACTTTTTAAGCTACGGAGAAGGCCGGATGACAGACTGTTTGCTAAGGAACAAGCATGAGATCTGGATGACCAAGGTAAGTCACCCAAATGCCTGCCTCAATCAAATGACACTCTCGGTGGATAGCCAGTCGATTCTTGTGTAACTGGCAAACGGAGGGCTTCTCAATTCCAGTTCTTTCCTTCGTGCGGTAAAGGTGAAGTCATGCACCATCACTGCAAGCCTTTACTGTTAGCTGGGAAAGGTCCTCCTCATCATTAGTCAGAGCTATTTACTCACTTCTCTGCTTATCTGACTTTACACAGTTCTCTAATAGCTAGCCATAAACTGCAGTAATCTAGCCACAAAGTTAAAACACAAGGAGAGAAAGTCTATCATTCATTTAACGTTTCAGGCAAACATTACCAATACTGAATTTTACATTTGTACACATGTAATCCCTCTTTAAGCATCAGTGTCGTCCCTGTCGCTCATACCAGACAGGCTAAGAATTAAGCTTACATTTCATACACAAACTCTTAACTCAGGCGTTAAAGCATTTATTTTATAAAATGCAAATCCAACCAGCACACCTTAAGACTTAATTTCTTTCCGCTCCGCAGGTTTGAGATGCCGTTTAATGACAAGCTCTCCGTTGCTCCTAAGAAAGGTGTCTGACATTTCCTCTTCTGTTGGCAATCCGTAAGGTAGCTTCAGTGGCTGTATTCTACGGGCAAAAGAGTTTGCTTAGTGAAGTCCTATGGCTGGAAGAGAGTTACATTAAGTGTTCCAAATTAAACAAATCGTTAACAAACCTTATTAGATGTTTAATAACTTTCAGTCTGGAATTCACAGAAGGGATATTTTTGTGCAGTCTTGGCTGATGTGCCTATATAAAGGATAGAACAGGTTTTACAAACGCACGGCCAAACCCCACATCTCTGTTCACTGAACTTTTCATGCTGTCAGTACAAACAGAAACCACATTTGCAAATGTAAGATTTGGAGACACGTCACGCATCAAGAACATACGTAAAACTACAAAGTCAAAACTTGATCAAATTCGGCTCCAGTAAAATGACAAATTCAGCTTTATTCCCATTACATTATCAATATATCCAAATTTCTTCCAACTGTTAAAAATACTAGAAATGTAAATACAGGAGTTTCGGGGTAAGACTGCTTGCTTCAGTTAGATCTTCAACTGATTAAGTGCACATTTTTTTCTCTGTAATGTAACACTGACCAGATGAATCTTTGCAGTATGTGCAGTTGGTCTAAAAAAATTTGGATAAACGCCTCTTTGACACAAACTCTTAGATTCTTGGATTTGGAAGCCTTTTCGTTCGTAAGCGAGTCTTATTTGCCTACCTGCAATATCTGAATAATATGACCCACAGAGAAAACTGAATTCAAAGTATTTACAAACCTGTTTTTATTACTGTAGCGGAATTATCAAGGTAAAGTTCTCCTCAGGCATGCAGAGCAATACCATACAGTGATATTCTGAATTCCCATTAAAAGGCCATTTGCCATCAATGTTCCTCTCAGCTCTTAAACACATCATCGATTTCTCAGTTACATTTATAGCATCTGTAAAGCAATCCAAGTTTTGTGACTGCAAAATTGAAGTCCTTAAAAAAACCCCACCACCTTAATTCTACCCTATGTTTCTACATTTCTGATGTACACAATAAGTATAAAGAACAACAATCATACTTTATCCAGTCC
>NW_008804431.1:0-3313 GCF_000699145.1 Aptenodytes forsteri
TTTTTTTTTTCCCAGTTAGAGATCATTAGTGTCTTTTACAGTATGGTATAGCATTCATGGCATTTACTGCATTGAAAGGCAAACTGGAATTCCTTTTTCACACCATTTTGGAAAGCGTCCTTTGGGCCATCCTGATCCACCAGGAAGACTAGTGTGCAAATGGAGCTGCTAATCAAACAGTAAAGAGCTATATATCTTCTGTGTAGTTCAAAGGATTCTACTCACCTTTTTTCACAATATTGGCTTTATGAGGAAATGCTCTGGGGCAGTACTAGTGCCTCAAGCTTGTGTTTTGATCTTGTTGGCCTTGTACATCATGTTTCCCTTCTTGCACCATTTATGCCTATTAAGAGAGCAGACTAAAATCAAATTACTTTTTTTCATAGCAAAATTACTTTACAACTGTTCTTTGCTGGTGAGTTTGCCACAAGTCTTTTTTAGCTGCAGTGCCTCTTTTAGTCACTTTTGATTCTGCAGTTGCAATGAAGGACTTGAATTGTTCTGATTATAAGGGGGATGTGTATGCAGTGATTACGTTTTTAATCCTTTCCCCTTAACTTATTTTTAAGGGAATAGCACCAAAAATAGACCTCTCCACAAGAACAACCATTACAGAGCTTCCACTTCAGGACAGAAGAAAGAATTATCTGAGTATTTATGGAAAGGATGCAGACCTGGTTACAGTTTTATAACCTTTGGCTGAGTCTATCTGAGTCTGGCTTTACTGTCGCCTTTGTATCTAGATACCTTAGGCAGCAACGGTATAAAAGATTTAAGGCCATGCTAGGGGTCCTAGATTTTGTTGTAACAACAGCAAATCTGACTGACTGAACCAAAGCCATCCATTTCTCAGTTTGTTATCTGCTATCCTAGATGCTCTCATTTCCTAATTATTAAGCAATTTGTTCCAGGGAAAGCCCACAAAAACAAATAATCCTTGCATTACTTTCTATTGAAGGTAAGATTTGAGCAGATAATGATCTCTTGATTTGATGGCATTTCACTGCCTCCTGTACTTTGCTGACAGTGGTTTATATCTAGCTTTTACAAATGTTTCTCTTTGCATGCTTTTGCTTAGTGAATTCATGCTTCCCCTATTTATCATTGCATCCTCTGATCCAGACTGAATTGCAACCAGTTAGTCTTCCTCTGAGAAAGTGCTATCAGTGCTTTCTGTGCTTTGTTTAGTGGCTATATATCTAATAGGTTATCTATTAGATAATATCCCGCGGGGACAAAATTCTGCCCTCCCTGCTGGAACAAAACACTCACAGCAGATAAAGTACTTTTGTTTGAGGAACAGCTGCTGAATTTGGCCCCCATAAATTGTCTCTTGACCTGAGAAACTTACCAGGTTTACTTGAATAAGCTCCGTTAGAAGTCAGGATTTCAAGTTTTTAACTTAAGTTCTGAATTTTCTAAGCTCACAGTGCTTTTCTGAAGTACTTCATCCTTCTCTGAGCTCTGTGTCAGCCAGGGAACAATCTTTCGGGATCGAGCCCTAGGTGAGAGGTTATACAACTGAGATAATGTGGGAGGAGATAGGATATATGAGCCCATGCTGACTTCTTTCTGTTTTTGACTTTGCCACACTCCAACACAGAATCACAGATTCTTCCATTTTGTACATAGAAAGATCCAAATTCTGCTATCGTATGGTCAATTTCTACTGGACTAATTTCTGCTTAGAGCTTAGTCTTCTTTGCAGGGAGTTGCAAATAGCTTGTACCTGTTTTTACTTAGGTAATTGTACAACAGCAAATTTCTCTGCCAGGGCCAAAACAGAACAAGGAATCAAAGATCTGCATCTGCATCTGCATCACCAAAATGAAGGAACTGATCACTAACACAATGCAAGACATCAGTGAAAAGGGATAAAAACTATGGAAGGCATACAAGATCCTTAAAATCACAAGCTCCTTCTCTAAACACTAGAGACTGCTTCTGTGAACTCTGCAGAGAAAATCAGCAGCAGCCATCAAGACTGAGCCTGGGGTCTGCTGAGTGCAAATCAGAAAATGAGAACAGGCACTATTTGCAGTCAGACTTGTAAGTCCTAAAATTGCTGTACTGCATTAAGAAGGTGAATTTTTGTTAGTATTAATTTCAGCATTTTTGTCTATCTTGCCTTGAGCTACTAGATCAGCAGAAGACTGAAGAAACTTAGGAACAAATTTGAAAATATAAACAGAAATGGTTTTTTGTTCAGTATGTAATTGGCCTGTCTGACAGCTGGTGAAAATCAGGTCAGTCGGTTAACAACATTCAGGAAAGGAAAAGATGTTACAAAGAAAGAATTCAAAGACACAATTAGATACCATAAAAATACAATACATTTTAACCCTCCCCTTTTCTTTTGGACATAAACCAATCTGTGCATTTCTGTACTTGGTAAGGAATCCGTGGGCAGTTTATTTCATATTTTTGAGATAGTCCTTCTGCTTCCTTCTGAAATCTCTGGGACTGGTTGTACTTACTGACAGGCCAGTAAACTGAGGTACCTGACCATATGGCAGTGATTGTCAGTCGCCATGGTTCTACTTAGATCCATCAACGTCTTTTGTTATTCATTGAAGTTAGTGGAAAGTGTTTCTGGGGTTTCATTGATAAACCTTTGCGTTTAGCCAGTAGGATGTTCCATCTGAATGCTTCAAAGCACTAACAGTTACTAGGACAGTGTTCTTCTGACTATTTGCCTGGTTTAGAGAGAGGGAAACAGTGTTTCTCAGGTTATCAGTACTTCCAGGCTAAAGTGATAGCTATCTAGAGTAACTTAGGTTTGCCTAGGTCCTGGTCTTGTATTCCACAGTCCTATTCCAGTGTGCCTATGTTTTACCAGCCCTATGTTTAACAGTCAAGTGTATTTTAAGTGTTTCCACAAATATGTTAATCTGTGACAGGTTACATTCTTTAAATCCAGCTTTGCATGAGAATCATGAAATCATTCAGCCTGAGATGGACCTCTGGAGGTCACCTAGTCCAAACCCCACTTAAAGCAGGTCCAACTAGATTAAGCTGCGTAAGGCCTTGTGCGGTTGAGTTTTGAATATTTCCAAGGACAGAGATTTCATAGCCTCCCTGGGCTGACCACCCTCGTGGTAAAAAAAGTTGTCCTTGTATCTAATTGGAACTTACGCCATTTGTTCTTGTCCTTCCACTAGGTATCTCTGAAAAAAGCCTGCTCAGTCTTCTCTACGTCCTCGCATTAGATAGTCATAGACAACAATACAATCTCAGAATCACAGAATTGTTTTGGTTGGAAAAGACGTCATGACATCATCTAATCCAACCCCCCTGCTCAAACAGTGTCAGC
>NW_008804432.1:0-3338 GCF_000699145.1 Aptenodytes forsteri
CCCAAAAACCTACATTCACAAAAAAAACATTTGGTAGCATGTGTCAAATCCATCTGCACATGCAAAACGTGAAAAGGAGGTGAAAACTGTTATTAAAATAAAAATGCCAAAGTTCTGTAATAGATGGGAGATTCAAATGACCTCGTTTCAGCAACAACCAACCATACGATTCCCAACGTATTGGTCTAGGTGTATAATAAATACATCTCATTCGGCAGAGGGGAGCTCTGGCCGACACTTGTGCGCCACCCTGTGCACAGTGCCTGGGCTACTCGCATCCACTGCTCCAAAACCAGACTGCGGGCTGGCAGCCAAGAGATGTCAGTGACCTTCCAAGTTAATTTGCTTCTATTCACTAATGCAACGCAATTTTGAATGCAGCTTTTCCCTGGCCATCTTCTGTGGAATTTTATCTGAGCTTTTGTATGGGCGTGTTAAACGAAGGCAGACATTTCTTGTCACTGAGAGACATTATTTAAAAGATTATAGGCTCCTAAAGATGCAGCTAGGTGCCCACTAGGATTTTCTCAGAGCTTATTTGTTCTGGAAATATGCTTAATTCATACTAACATCAGTATTTTCATCAACTTCAATTTAAGCTGGGCATGTAGGTAGTTTGAAAGTCTGTCTGAGTGGTTATGAGCATGTATTTGTACCCCAAACCCCTCAGAAGTCAGGCCTTTAAATATTGCCATGATGGATGACAGCGGTAAGTTCCCGAGTGGATCGTTTATCTCCTAGTGGCTGCTCAGCCTTGGCCAGCTGCCCGGGCCAGCTCTGCACACCATGTTCAGAGCTGGGAAACAGGGCAGCGCTGCAGCGGCAGGGGAATGAGAGCTGTCAGGCACCCGATGCTCGGTGAGGTCTGGAGAAGTTCCTCCTGGGCTGGGGAACGTCATTTGTGTCGCTACTTGCTAGACCGAGAAGCTGTTGTAGAAGGTCTTTGATCTTGGCACCCTTTTAAATTTCTTACTGTCAAAATAGCTGCTGCCCGTGGGGAGCGTGGGAACCAGGCACCATACAGCAGTAGCAATGTGAGTACTTGGAGCAAAGATATTAGTGGACAATGTAATAAGCGAGCAAGCAAATGAATACCTCGGGCCATTTATCATGAGCCAGATACGCAGGCAGAACTCTCTGCAGCTCTGTTAAAGAGAAAAATAGCTCCATGACAACTTGTCTATCAGTGTCAAGGAGACTCCCTAATTTACTGACGTCTGGAGATAGCTGCCTCTGGGGGAAGGAAGATCATGGTTATCTACTTGGGCACCAGCCAATAAGCAGAGCATGCTGTGTGCTATATTGAACTGCTGATAGCGCTGAGGCGGAGGAAGAGCCTTGCCCGGTACATGCGGTGCTGAACATACCTTTCTCGAAAATGACTCTGGAGATCTGCCCAGATGGTGTACTACATCTATTTCTCCAATGTACCAATTAGCATTTGAGCAGGCAATGTGGATGGTTACTAGTACTTTCTCGGTGGGTCTAGTATTGGGATTTTACTACTTTCCTTTAAAAAAATTTATTGGCTGCTATTAGCTAGCTGGCAAGTGCAAAATCGAGCACCTGTGTTGCTAGATACTGCCTGAGCAGCGAGCAGTACGGGTGACTGCTGGGCCATCTGCAGCGTGTCACATGTCATTTGCACCACTGGGGTGGAGAGGGAAGGATCACCTGGAGACAAGGAGCATAGCAATGGCGACACTTAGATGCAATTCCCTACCCCATGCGTTTTTAAGGCTCCACACCCTGACGTCTCTCTTCAGCTCTGAGCCGGGAGGACGGACCCCGGCGTGCTGCCCTGCAGACCGTACCCAGGCAGGAGCAGGCTGATGGCCAGTGCTGGCACAGCTCGGCACGCTGCGCTGCCAGGCATAGGAGGTATTTCACTGTCTGCAAGTGGACAAGTGAACGTGTTCAAGTGGGGAAAAGAATGTTTCAGTTTATGTTCACCTTTGATTAAAAGGCTGTTGGGAAGATGTTGTGAGAGGGTGGGAATGTACTTCAAAGTTGTTTTGGATTGACAAGTCGTGATAGCATGTTTATAGGTACAGATGGGAGAAAAATCAACCACAAAGGGAAGTCAATTTTATTTCTCATTAATTTTGACTTGCTTCAGCAGATGTTTGCTGGGAACTCTTTTAACCTGCTTAATTTGTCTCTCTGTAATGGGAAGCAGATAGCCTCAATTGGGAGACTGATTAGTAAGTTCTTTAATGACTTTCAATAGTTTTAGTCATTATTGCTGATACAGGACACTGAATCCTGGGAGCTGGGATTTAAATATTACGTAAAATCCAAAACACATCACAGTTATTTGTGTACAGTGAATTTGCTACTTGTCTGTTTCCCTTCTTGGCTGTGTGGAAAGTTGCCAGATATTTGCTGCACCTGATCTTAAATTCTGAAGTATGCAAAATGATTTTGAAACGTGTGATGCCACCCACTTACCTACTGGGTAGGGCAGAATGTTCCCTTGGCCCTCCTTCAGCAGTTCACTCGGGGAACTAGTTTTGATGATTCTCAGGGAACCAATGGCAGCAGATCCCTGAACAGGAATTTAAGTAAAACATTAAGACTAACAAGCTGGGGTTTTTCTGTTTGTTTGTTTCTTGAAGCACCTCTAGTCAAGAAGTTTACAATAGCAAACACAATGCAGTAAAACCTCATGTTAGCAATTTGCTTCAAAGGATGTATTACGCACAGCCTTTCAGATATCTGGTATGTATACACTCTTTTTAAAATACCAATAACTTATGCATACAATACATACTACTTACATTAACAGGGTAAATGGCAAAAGTCCGTGGCTGTTGCCTTTATTCTGCATCCCCTAACATTTTTGTGTGCATCACCCCTGTTTATCTGTCCTGTCTGGGACTGTCCTTAATGTTTGCAGACAACTTAGAAGCTTCCACAAGCTTCCACAATTGCTGGGCAGCAAGACACCTGAGTGACCAGCTCACAGGATGGCTTTTTCTTCTTCTGCCATGCAGAGAGGTTTATAAAATGGAGAGAATCCTAACTGAGAGAGGGTCTCATTTTTGGTTTTGTGGTGTTGATGAAGGGGAAGTTCATTGAAGAATGTTACTGGAAAGATTTGTCTGAAATGTCTCGGATTCGGCAGACCACCGATGAGCCAAAGAGAGCTTTGTGGTGCCAGCAGCTGCGCGTGCTGGTGCAGCTGTGCTGGCCAGGGACCAGCAAAGGTGCCAGGGCAGCCAGCACTGCTGGAGTGCAGCAAGGGGACTAGCAGACTAGCACTCCTTCAGGGGAAAAAAAAAAAAATCATCTCTCTTTTCTGCTCTGCAAGGAATTCTGAGATGCAACCCTTTTTT
>NW_008804433.1:0-3339 GCF_000699145.1 Aptenodytes forsteri
TAATTGACAATAAAAAATGAAGGTAGAAAACCAGAAATCAAACCAAAATCAAAATATTGGGCAAAATGTGCATTTAAAAAGGCATCAACTTAAATAAGAAATGTTTTTTAGTATTTTCATTTTCTTTGAAAAAGAATTACAAATTCAAAGGAAAAGCAGGAAAGATGCTACCTTAGGGCCCCAAGTGTATCTGAAATGCCATAGCTCCTTTTGAGTGTGACTTCCAGGTCTACCCTGAAAAATCAATTATCTGAAGATATTCATATAGTTAATATCATGTGTCGTTAGTCTTCAGTGGGTCTTCTCATGGCTTACATTAAGCAAAGATGTAAGTCTTTGTGGGAGTGGGTTTTCTGACATCTCATAGATTTGCAACTTCATGGGACCTCACTCATTTAGTTTGTAATGTCCGATCTTTATTTCAGATGTAGCACAATATGTACAAATTGGTAACTATACTGAAATTTGTGAATATAATATAATAGACTAGGAAAAAACATAAGAGCAAACAAATAATTTGATTTTTTTGTGCACTGATCTTTGAGTGTTTTGGAAAAAAAATTTGTAGGTGTTTCTTGAAATAATATTTTTATTTCAGGTAAAATGACTATTTTCCTGGGATTATTTATTTTTAATTAAAGGAATTGAATAGGAATGTGATGTTTAGTTTAGTGAAAGTCAGCAGGCTTGTTGGGTAAGACACTTGGCACAAACAAGAGTGTATGGCTAGACTCTCATCTGTGCTTTTGCTGCTTTATGCTACTCAGGTAGTCATTAATCCTCACTCTTTCAGACTTTCCAGTTACTTACTTGTAGTCAATCAGTCCAACATAATTAACAGGGTGGAGAGCTATCATGCATGGGCTGTAAATAATTCCTCTTTGTACTTATCACCCTTAAGGCAGTGATTTCAGTTCATTCAGAAAGCAAAGCTGTTTAAAAGAAGAGTGTTCAAACTAGGTGTGCTGCTTGGAAACTTAGGCAAGATAAAGAGAAATTTCTGATTTCATGCTCAGTACATCTTTCAGAAACTTGACTTGGTCTATGTGCAGGTTTTTGCTGGCAGAGTTATGCTGTTAATGAGTTTGAACAGGTGTAATTCCTTATTGACATACCTGATCTATCATAAACTACAGTGTAAACTCAGTTGCTTTTGCAAATTTGTGTTTTTAGAGTCTGCTGAATTCAGGAGGTAGGTGTACTATAGGAGTGTACAGCACGGTTTTGCCAGTGTTGGCATTTAGACTTTATGTTCTTTCAGTATTCCTAAACTCCTGCTGTCTTCCCTCCATAGACATACCCTACAGTAAAATGGAATTTGACAACTAAAAATCCTTAAAAGAAGACTGTACTGGCTGGAAAAAAAAAAAAACAGTAATCTAAGAATTAGAGGAGTTCAGAATTTAGGTTAAATAAAGTACATGCACACTCTAAAATAATCTAAAATGGTCAAAATCCAGGCACAGTTTGTAATCATTAACCCTCAGAAGTGTACCTGTTAGGAGTTCATGAAGTTCTTGAAAGTATTTGTAGAAGGCTACAGCAGACCCAGTGAATGTTTTTATGCATTGCTTGTCCAATAACAGCTAGTAGATACTGTAGCCACACACAGGTAACACTAAGGATCAGATGTCTAATTCAGTACACAAAGAATAACTTCTAAGGAGTGCCTTGGAAACTGAAAAGCTGTAATTAGAGAAACTGCTTTAGCATAAAAGATTCACCAGGATGACCTACTTAGAACAATCATCATGTACCTAAAATCAGGCTACAGTTTTCAGTCATAAATATTACATCCTGGCTTTTTTAAGGCTACATTTCTCTTCCAGTAAATGCTTCAGTTTGCATTGAATAGTTGAATGGTGCCATCACATCTGATTTCACTGAGAAACATTCAGAGTGTATGAAATTAATCTATAGGAAGGGACTAAAAATAAAGACATTCTCCACTATAGGTGAATTTCTATAGTCATTATAAAAAAAGCTAGGGAAATATCTTTTAGCTTCTTAAATTGTATTACCTTCATGTCTGTGTGATTTTAGGGTTAGTTTTCTTTTATCAGAAGTACATCATGTCCTTAGTTGACTAATGCAGTCTGTAATTCTTCCTATCCCTCAGAACAGTGTCAGTCTTAAAATTGATGTCTGGAATATACTTCTGGTGACAGTGTTTACAACTGAATGTGTAAAGGACACCTTCTCAAAGCACTACTCTGATCTTCTCCCATGGAGCTCGGGGGACAGTTCACACTACTTTAGCAAGGGGAATATGATTTGCTTCAGAAGTTTCCAGCCATTTATTGTTACTCCCGCATTACATCTCACTGCCTCCTTAGTTGTGCTACTGCAGCTTTTTCTGAGGTTATACTGGAAAATAAATCATTAAAATGTTCATAGTTAAAAATAACCTTTTCCCCAAGCTGGAAGCAGGCGGTGTTTTCTTGGAAGCACTGCTACAGAAATTTTAGCCTGCTTTCTCCCAGAGGTGAGGCTTCTGCAATCCTGTTGCAATGCTCAGATTCACTCCACCTTAGCTTTAGACACATGAGTAATGGTGCACTTTTGTAATTGATTTCAGCTGTTCTAACTATGGACTGTTGCCAGAGAAAGATCCTGCATTTCTTCCCTCCCTCTGCTTGCACACTGCTGCCATTTCTTTCTACTACCCCTAGTGATCGTGCAGATGGGTGATGAGCAAATTGCCTTGCTGATATGCCTGAAAACTGCCCAGAAAAGAAGTGAATGGTTAGTCTTCAGTCAAATAAGCAAGCTGCTCTTGACTCATTCTGTCTGCCTTTGTGATCCTGGGGCTGCATAAAGGAAGAGATGGAAAGGTACAGTAGGGGAGCAGGGAGGGGGACTGGGACAAAATGTTTTGGTGCTTTCACACAGCTAGATCAGTGTGAGCTCATGCTGGACTAACACACTCTGGGGTGAATTAGCTGGTGCTATACAGTTGCTCCAGGCTGCCTCTACTGTCACTATGGACAGGAGAGAGAGGGATGTGTCTGTCCATGATTTAGGTATCGGAAATCTCCAAAGTGTGAAAGTGCCACCACTTCCATCCACCCAGCTCCTTGTACTGATTTTTTTAGGGTGGGACTACATATTGCTAGGACTCACTGTGAATGCACTGTGAATGCATTGGCCAAGTTCAGTCAGCTTTGAGAGACTGGTACAGATCTCAGGAATTTTCACTCCCTACAAGATTTGTATATGTGGGAGGCTGGACAAAGGACAGATATTTTATGGTAACTCATTGAGAGAAAAGCTAGTATTTGTGGCCTTTTACTACATAGCAGGGTGTTCAAATGGAGAAGGACACTGCAGACAGAGTCA
>NW_008804434.1:0-3341 GCF_000699145.1 Aptenodytes forsteri
GGGGGGGGGAATATACAAGTCCTGCTCTGGGGACGACAGAAATAGAGACATTTCTGAGGAAACAGCAGAGGGTAAGCAGCCCAGGGTATATAACAAGGCTGAAAGCAGTACCAGGCTGGTCCTACCAAAAGACGGTCTGTGCCAAGTAACCTAAAGCTGGCTACCATATTTTTCAGAACTCATACCTTACTCAGCGAGCTCAGCATATGTCAGGCTTATAAAATACTTAATTTAACACACCACGTAGTAACACACCTTTACATACTAATGAGATGAGGCCTACGAGCACTGTTCCTAGTGAGGGTGTATCCTCACTACAGACTCATTTCAGGTGATCAGCAGCACGATCTCTGCGTGGCAGGCAGCTTTACTTCGGTGAGAGCGCGTAGGCTTTAAAACTGCATTGAGTCACTCTGTTCCCTGTGGTGTTTTGTATGAATAGTACTTTTGCGAGCACAACACAAATTACATTATAAATGGCTGTTTTATGATTCTGCCTCAAAGAACTATGAGGTAACTTATCTTTGTCAAGGAGTAAACAAGGATTGTAGGATGACATTGAAAAATTATCAGTATTCAAGTGGTTTCACCCACGTCCTCACTGCAAAGCAAAAAGGTCATAAGAGCCGAGTGTGCTATTATAGTCAGGGATATTTTCTGTACTTCAAGAAGGTTTTATTGTTTGATAGTTCTGTTTTTGCTGATTATTTCTTATGGATTTTTTCGCAACTACAAGTGGAAAAAAAGTTCTCTAGTAAAGGCAAGGTCCAGTATTTTGCGAGGGATTTTCCACCTCCAAAAGTTGCCAAAAAATAGAAAAAAGGAGAAAATACATGGAGGGTGAGACAACTCGACCTAAACATACCATTTAGATAAAAAATGTTATTTTTAAATAAAGACTATGCAACACCCACGGGAGGATCTTTTTTGTTTTTAAACTACTCTTGGAAGAAAAATTCATTACACATTCACAGTGCTAGTCCAGCACATGCAGCAGTACTGCTTGCTTTCTCGTCAAGCGCTGCAGCTCTTATCAGCAGAGATCAGCTCTGGGGACAACGGGAGAAGTCAGTACGGCTGCTAATTGCTTATGAACAAACATCTGTCATGCTCAGGGCTGAGACACACCACTGACTCATCTACCAAAGGATTGATAGTCACCCACAAATGTCACCAGGTTTTGAGAGTCATTTGAAAGTCGCTTTCAAATGTGCTCACATTTTAAACCTAATAGCCTTCTGGGGCCTCCTCTGAGCCCTGCCACCAATAGCACGTAGCATGTCCTACTGCCATGGAAACCATTTCTAGGTCACCTTTGCATAACAGTGCAGAGAAAACATCTTACCACCAACTCCACCATTAAAGCACACTCCTTTTCAATGAAGATTGCAGTAACCAACTTAACATTTACTGTAATGACACGTAATATGCCACAAATAAAAAGACATACTCTCTCCAGCATAAAGATGGGAACATATATACCATGCAGGAGGTCTTGGCTCAGACTCTGCTGTTACACTTCTAGTCTTCTAGCGAGGGAAGCAAAATGATTGCCTGATCCTGTGCATCCATTTTGTAACTCAAGCTGTATAACAGTTAAACTAATTCTGGAGAGAACATCATTAACGCTGGAGAGACCCTACCAAGAGGGAAAACACAGCTGGAGCTGCTTTTACATATCTGGCTGGAGCTACGTATAAATAAAACTGACAGAACCAATAATTCGAGTCACAAAATCAGATTTAAGGAGCCATTGAACTGAACAACAATATATTGAGTAGAGACAGAAAAGAGACGGGAAGCATTTCAAATCCTGAAATACAGAAATATTTCAGGACATAAGAAGTAAGAAATAATTACATAGCAGATTCTTTTCTGTTCAGGGAACACCAAAGAGTTACCAATGCAGGAGGAAGAAACTGAATTTTTGCAGCAACTGTTAGTGAACGCTCTAACCTAATTATTTTAAGTACGGAATCAAGATGTTCAGATCTGTGAAGGAAGTGTCTTTAGCAAGATAGAATTTCAGAAGGGAACCTAAGAAGAAAGATAAACAAAGTTTTCATATTAAATTGATAAATTTGGAAAATTTACTTCTATGATGATTATTTTAACAACGAGTTGCTCTCAAGAACTTAAGTTTGAACTTATACTGCAGGACTTCTAGCTTATGTGCAGGGCACAGTCCTCCATTCCAACAGCCACAAATCCTCAAGAAAGACATTAATATTTATAGCTATCATTTGTTTTCTTTTTTGCAACTGTTGGGTTTGTTGAGGTTTTTTTCCCCCTAATGGAGAAGCAGAATAGTATATCTAGCAACCACTATTTCGTAAAAGGAAATTGTTGCAAGTCATGGTAGGCTGACCTCAACTTACACTATTATTTCATTGATTGTACAAGTCATTCCCAAACTCTTGAGAGTTAGAGCATGACAGAGATCACAAGCAATTAAAAAGTACAGGAAGAGAGGAAAAAAAATATGGCTGAGACTCTGACATAAAACATATTCAGCAATGCTGAGACTATGGAAAAAGAGATTCTGCTGACAAGAATTGTACAAGAAAAAGCTCTCTAGAATATGTAGAAGGAGAGGGTGAAATTGCCTTGGTTTTATTTCATCTCCTGTAGGGACAAGGATGTCAGCAAACGTGGAACTGAGACCATGTCAACAAGGTGGAACTGAGAAAAGCTGAAGGACAATTTTTCAAACAACTGAAAAGTCCAAGCTACTTCAATACTGCATACAAATGCAGCACTATATTATTACCATTATTATTTTAAAAGTCTAGAATGTGAAGGATTTCATAATAGGTTAGGATAAAAACCTGCTTGCTCCTTTTCTGAGGAATGTTTCTGAAAGTACTTTACTAGAACTTGGATTAGTATTGGAAAAAGGCTGTGAAAATTCATTAAGGAGAATATACGTCAGTATAATCAAATATAAATTTAAATCTAGATTACTGACTGATAAATTATGTGAGGAATAACTAAAGAGCATGCTTGTTTGTGCTATAAAACCATCCAGGGTTACAAGATCAAATATTTGAACAATCTGTTTAATGATAAATAATTAAATATTCAATAGGCCATTGAGAGACTGACTCATCGTCAGAGAGGAACATGGAGGAATACAAAGATACAGGTTTTTGCACTCAAACTGCAGCACTGTAATGAGAAGAGACCCACCTTCACAAAGTCAGTCTGAACAATCCAGTAGTCAGGGTATTCATCTGGGAAAGGTGGAGCTGAAATTCAAGTTTGTGCTTTGAATCAAGAGGGACTTGAATCATGATCTCTTTCAACCTAGGTGAAGGCCAATGGCATCCTGGGCTGCATTA
>NW_008804435.1:0-3346 GCF_000699145.1 Aptenodytes forsteri
GTTATCACTGTGTTATGCTGAAGATCATGCAACACCCCTGTAAAGACAAAAGGTTTTGAAAAAAAATCTCTGGCCTAAACGAATGAAAAGTAGAAAAAACTGTATGATCATTAATTCACAGAAACAATGAATAGAAGCAAGTGTGCATTCCTACCTCCAGTGACTCACAATACATCAACATCTATTACACAATTTAAAAAAAACACGCTGATTTATACATAGATTGTGTCTTTAAGCTTAATCATATTAGCTCAAGGTTTGTCTTCAAAATTGAAGGATTCTTATACTCCTTCCCAAGATTATAATTCCAACAAAAATTTGATTTTGTAAGTTTTTTTCCTGGGGTCTGAAAAACAGTTACAAACAACAGCAAATACACAAATACCTGTTGTATAGTACTTACAGGAGATGGGAAAGATGAGGTTTTCCTAAAGATATCAGAGAATTGTGCAAAACCATAGTAAAAGCCAGGATTTGGGTTAATTTTGTACTCAGGATAAGCCCAAGTGTTGTACCAGAACCTTTAGCTGGAACTTTCCACACAAAATTAGATACAGGAAGATGCAAAGGATACTTAGGCAAATTATTACATGACAATGATGGTCCTTTATAAATTATTTCATATAGTTACAGCAGGGAGCAGACCTTGTTCCTTAAAGTCAAAACATTACTAAATTTACAGACTATGAACATTCCATAAAAACCATCACTTAAATCCAGTCTTCAGCATCCCTGTAACTACAGGCCAGAGAGGTGAAGGAATTCAGGCACAATTTTAAAAAATATTCATATATATATAAAAAGGATCCAGTTTTCTGAAATTGAAAGCCCAGGCATTTTCACTAATGCCAGCTGCACTTACAGTACAGATTCTGAGAAATCTGTTACATGGATTTTGAGGTATCAGCCATTATGCATCTCTCAAGAGCTGGAGTATAAACTGGACAGAGCAGCAGAATGGCATGCTTGAATAATTGCACATGCAAGTAGATTGTATGGTTTGGCTTTGAGGCTTAACGGAACTGCAGCTCTTACTGCCCAGAAAGTCTTAACAAATAATCTGTTCCTAGGACAGTGCTTAAAGAGACCAGAGTCTGGCTGGAACCTCTGAGAGTTTAAAAACATGTGGAGATTCACAAACTCGCCCACTGATTGAACTATGACATGGTCCAGTTTTGAGCACTTAGTTGAAAGCACCTTGACTTAAAATAAGTAGATTTTGGCTGGCATTACCTGCAGCAAACATGATAGAAGCTCTTTCCTGATACTGACAAATGCAAGAGTAACACGCTCCCTGTGGCTCCCCGAGGAGGCGAATGGCATGGAACACTGTACGTTTACGAGGCAGCAGATAGACATCATTTGTATGCTGTTCATTCATCATGTTGATTAATAAGAACATAACCTGATGTTCAAGCTACCGCTTCATTTTCTAACCAGTTAATGAAGATTTCCATTCAACATTTAAGTTCTCTGGCTAGCAAGCAACATTCTAGATTTATCACAGTTTACATCAATAGAATTTATTTTTCTTAATTTGCTTTCTTAGTTGGTAGAGCACACAAATACAACACGTGGGAGGCAGTAGAAAGATTCTTTGCTGTTTCAAGTTATTGATCAGAAATAAGCATCGCTCAAAATGATTCAGTCTCAAAATCATGCATTATTTTGAATGGCTGACAAAGTTCTCTATAGAAAGAAGTAATTCAGGAATTAAAACAATTGGAAGAAAAGAATGTTTTGTTTGCTTAAATCTGGGGGAAAAAAATACTAAACAAAAAAAGAATATCATGTTCCTAAGGTAACTTAGAACTTGCTGTCTATGTGGAATACATGAAAGAAAAAGGGGAGGGGGGGCAGAAATGAAAAAGAAAAAAAGAAAATGCAATGTATGGGCCTCAAACTGTTTCCCTTTAATCTGGGGATATCACTGTCATTTCCTACTGGTAGCAGAAGGTGACAATTCTTCTGCCTTTGTGTTTATTTGGGGGAGTGGGGGCATTTGTATACAGGAAATTCTCTTCTAAAGCCATTTACTGATGCAAGTTACATTAAAGAAATCACTATATGCTACTGAAAAGTTTTGATTCTCATCAGCCCACATTTCTGCTAGGTTTGCTGCGCTTATTTTCCACGGTCCCTGACCAGCTGTCATGTGATACAGAAACCCATTCTGTGTTTAGTCCACTGAGAGCAGGAGTCTGTTACAGTCCTACAAGTGCGCGTGCACACACACACACAAAACCCACGTTGGCCAAGAGGCCAACTGGCTTGCAAATCAAAATATGTCAATTTAGCTTAACAGCATTTAAAACTACAAAAGCTAAATAAAATTGTTCAACTTTTACTTCGGTAAGTTCAGTCTTCCAGAGGCTGTACATGAAAGTGAACAATGATCAGTAGTTGCATGACATTCTGCCTTAATTCTGATTTTTTTTTCCCATTTGACTTCATCCATGTAGCATTCAAGACTGTAACAGCACCCCTTCTGATATTTATTCATTGCTATAGCAATATGCCAGAGCACTCTGTATCATTTAAAAACCTAATGAAGCTCTATCATTATTGCTAGTTAGACTATTCACAAAATTTTACTATGATTATTCGTTTGCATTACAGTATTTCTCTTCCACGTTAATCTTGCTCCTCATACTAACAGTAGTGCTTTCCTGTAAACTAATGTCTCTGTCACTTGCATCCTTAAAGGTTGACTATTCTCTGTTTAGGAGTCACTACTTCTCCCTGTGTATTTTCTTTGATGCCCTTTAAAAGCTGTCAGAGCATGAAAATAGAGCAGTTATGGCAACAGGTAAACTTTCTCTCCCACAGCCCCCAGCCAACAGCTCTCTTACAAAAACTGGTCAGTTGACCTCCTCCTCTCTTCTTCACCACAAGGCAGTATTGTCACCCTTATGATTAATAAACAATACCTTACTATTGGACAGAAAGGAAATTCCTTCATACAAGATAAAGCCTGGTCTATACATAGATTTTACTCCACTGTAACTCATATATAAATGAGAATAAGAAAAACCTCAAGCCTTGATACAAAGTTATCTTCACAATCTAGCACCAGTGGAAATAGAGAAGAATGCCGAGAGCCGGTATACAAATATATTTATAGCTGTCATTACATCCACAGGGTGATAGTGCTACCTAAGGAAGGATGAGATGTACCTCAACCACATTTGTTCAGTAAAAGTAATAACACACCATGGAGCTATACAGAACCTTATGTTCCTTTTAGTTATAAACACAGCTACTACTTGAACACATTTGCAAAAGCAATTTCTGCATTCATCCTGCATTCTCACTTCTGCTTTTCCGATTCTCTCCCCCATCCCAC
>NW_008804436.1:0-3349 GCF_000699145.1 Aptenodytes forsteri
GGCTGGCCAATGCAGCAGAGATTTCCACCGCTGGTACCGAAATCACCAGCTCTTCAGACCGGACCTGGTCTCCTGGGATGTCTTTGGGAGCCCAGGGTGGTGGCAGCAGAGGTGCCACAGACCCGCTGCTCACGGGCTCGCTGTCTGCTTCGGAAAGCACTTCCATGAGTGAGTTTTGATAGCTAGCCGTATAACTCAGAACATTATTTAAAGACTTTTTATAAACAAAATACATCCTTTTTATTTTAAAGAAAGGAGGAATAATATTGTATTTGGCACATTCTGTACATTTAAAAACATTTCACAGAAATGAAAGTATGGATAAATATTATTCTTGTTGGAAGAGGAGGATAGATTTTCCTTGAAAACTTTCAGTTGAATTTTGCAAGCAATAACTTCAGGAGCTCCTATATAGAGACCATTTTTTTCCCCTGTCTTAATGATTTCCCAGTATTAAATATTTCCGTATTGAATATTCACACATACATTGTCTACATCTACTGATAGCGGGATGAAACCTACCCAGCTGTTTTCATTTACGTGTATGCAGTTTTATATTTCTGTTCTTCTTTTTTTAGCCTTGAGCAGTAATTACAAACCCAAGAGCATCCCAACTGCAGAAGAGGCGACGCTGCACTTGGACGCCCGTGGTGCTGACATGCCCAGCATGGCAGTGGGGGCACCGGGGTCCCCCCCAAACGGTGGCACAGCCGGGGTGACAAGGGGCTCTGCCACCAGCACCGACCTCACCAGCTCTTTCCAGGGGACCTTCTCCTCGGGGGCTGGGACACATCGTCCTAATGGCTCACGGGAAGCCACCGACCTCCCAGCACCTCCCGGGGAGCCTTTGCTCACAAGCACCCTCTCTGCCTCCGAAAGTACTTTCAGAGGTAAATTTGTTAGTCTGAAAGTTGGCTGCTTTGGGGTTGGATGGGATTTCACATCCCCACGCTGTTTTTCTTTAGATATAGCCGTCAGTGGCTATTGGATATGTGGGTATTTTTATCACTGGCTGCCTCGGGCTGGCAGCGAGGCTGGGGGGAAGGGTGGGAGTGGATCTCAGGTTTTGGGTGAGAAAGTGAAAAGCATCAGTGTCCTCATTTCTAATGAAACTCCCATGCTGGGAAAAGCAGCCATCGTTTAGAAATACGTGCATGCACTTTTTCCCTGCTGGAGACACTTTTGTTGGGGATTTGCAGCCATTGCCTGGCTCTGTGCCTGCCATGAAGGCTGGTCTGTGAGAGAGGTGGCGTTTTGGGAGTCCCCGGCAGCCACAACAGTGCTGACTCGCCCCGTGCCCTTGGAGTGGTCCCAAGTGAGCTCTGCCCCAACATTCGCTATTAATTCACAATTAAGCCCATCACTCTGCGAGTCGTAGTGCAGTGCCTGCTCCCGGTGAGCTGGCGACATACTGGCATCCCCAGCACTGTGGTTTGGGAGAGCCCTGGGGCAGCATGCCAGCTAAACATGGGATAAATCAGGCTGGGTTGAATGCCAGGCTGGGGTACCGGGGTGTTTCTGAGCATCTTATGGGTGAGGCTGTGTCCGGCCCTGTGTGGCCCTGAATGCCCGGTGCTGCGGGGGGCTCGGCCCCACACGGCTATGCCGTCAGCCTGGCACTGAGATGGCAGCTTGGTTCTCTGGACTGTCACTAGAAAACCTAAGCCAGGCCTTTTTTAGCTCATCCTCTAGATTTGCTTTGAAGTTAAAGGTATATACTCCTGATTTAAACAGGCTCAAAGGCACCTTAAATGCATAAATCGGTTATTGTGCATAGCCTGCAGTTAAAAAACACGGTTTTAAGTTGTGATTTTCATGGCTTTTTGTAAGCCACATGTGCCTGAACATAGGGGATTTGCCTCTTCCCAGAGCAGCGCCTTTTCCAGGTTGAGAACTTGGTCTATTCAATATCTCAACGAACAGTGTACAAACATAAACTGTACAAACAATCCCTCAAATGTATTTATGCATAAATCAAACCTGGTTTTATTGTATCTTAGGTGTCAGAAGCAGCCACCGACCAGTTAACAGCTCAACGACAGAGAAAACCCCCCTTGCTTCCTCTCCCACCAGCGCTTTCATTTCAGCCACGGCCACCGGCAGCGGTGGGAGGCCCCCGAGGTCTGCCACAGGCAGCAGCCGATGGGCAGCAGAAGTCTCCACGTCCAGCAGTGGCATGTACAGGACCTTGGGCACGATCCGATCCTCGTCTGCGTCTTCTGTGAGAGAGAT
Organism: Aptenodytes forsteri; assembly: GCF_000699145.1. Taxonomy (NCBI): domain Eukaryota; kingdom Metazoa; phylum Chordata; class Aves; order Sphenisciformes; family Spheniscidae; genus Aptenodytes; species Aptenodytes forsteri. Next base: position 2,233 of record NW_008804436.1, read on the forward strand.
CTACGGAGTTCGTGGGTCCAGAGAAACCACGGATTTCACGGAGCAGGTGGCAGACCCTTCGTTAACACGCTCTCACTCTCCTTCGGAAGATCCTTCCCCAGGTGAGCTCAAGTTAGAAGTGAAATACCATTTTTCTTGTAAGTAAAAGGAGGACTGTTACTGTATCTTACACTTGCGTGACTCTTTTCTGCTGTCAAAAGACGTGACAGCTATGCAGAATATATTGTTTGGAAGGATGCAGTGTGATTTTTGTGTCTGAAATGTTTCAACTCTTGCTTGACCAAAAAATGTGGTTTGGTTTTATTACAGCAAGGGCACATGTGTGGAAAGTTTTGTTACGCCAAGAAAAATAATTAACTTTCACAATTCTTTTTTTACTATCTCCAGTTGCTATCTCCATTTTATAGGCAAGAGAACTAAGCAAGGGAGGATTAGATCATGTCCCTGCAGTCCCAGGGACCGGACTTCAGTTCCTGCCCTCTGTCCTACCCCTTGGACCACGCTGCTTCTCAGAAATTGAACCAATTCAACAAATTTAAGGCAACTTTGAATGTGATCTCTGAGGTCCTTCATGCCGCTGTTTGGTTCTAGACCCCGCTGCGGTGCTGAAGGGGTCTGATCCCCCTGACCCCATTTCTTCAGACTTCTTCTCTAAGACCTTCACACTGCTCAGCGTTGTGCCTTGTCTGAACTGATTTCCAGGCTTTTCTGTGTTGTTACGGTATTTGTTTGTTCTAGCAGCATGGAGTGCACTCAGGCACATAATGGTGAAATCAAATGTACAGCGTTAGTAGTTCAGGAGTTTTTATACAATAGCACTTTTCTCGGCATCAAACCATGTTTTTTAGAAGACAGATTTCTGTAGGAAGGATTCATGTCTTTGGAAATTTCCTATTTTCTCTGGATTGACATCTTCTCGTATTCTCTACTTGTGCATGTACTTGCTGCTGCTGGGTGTTACTGGAAGAAAGCTCGTCTGTTTATTTATAGTTTCACTTGTGTGAAAATGTAAATTGTTTCTTTATTGCGTCTTAGCTACTGGAAGCAGCCATGTGTCATTCAGTATCCTGTCAACAGAGAGAAGAACCGATTTCCCCACCACCAGTACCTCTGTTTC
>NW_008804437.1:0-3376 GCF_000699145.1 Aptenodytes forsteri
GTGGTGCGTAACGGTCTGTTCTGCCTGGAAACAGCAGCAGATGAGAAAGAAAACCACGTGTACACCAAGGCACTGATGGCGTACGCCTTCGCCCTGGCAGGGAAGGAGGAGAAGCGGAAGGCATTGCTCGGCTCACTTGAAAAGGAAGCTGTGAAAAAGGGTGAGTGCTCCCGGTGGGACATCTCTTTCTTCCAACCCACTGGCCTTACATCTTCCCTTGATAAAATGGCTTTTGTTGGTGGGGCAGTGGCTGCAGGAAATGGCTTGTGTGGGTGGGGAAAGGTGGAGGGAGAGGAAAAACTTGTGCAAAGGGGTTGCGTTTTTGAGAACTCCCTCTCAGTGCCCAGTCCTACTTCTCTGCTCCGAGGGAGTTCATCAGGAAGCACCAGGCACCATCCCCATCGGTGCTGAACTAAAGCGTAGCTCTGCTAGCGTCTCTCCTCAGTCCGCTCCTCTTGCCGCACCAGGCAACGCTTAGCAAAGACTTAGCAATGTTTATGGCCGCTCCTTCCTTCCAGTGCACGTGCTCCACATAGAAGAAAGCTGACCTTGCACAGCACAAGGGACGATAAGAGCTGCATGTGCTGAGAGAGAAAACGAACGTACAGGTCATTTCGGAGGCCATAGCATAAGCTCTGAGTCTTCTAGGAAATCATGTAACGACTCGGAAGCCTTCTGGTAAAGTCAGGCCGGACAGGGGGTTTGCCCAAGCGTTGGGTAGCAGGGCTGTGAAGGAAATAGCCCCAGCACCTTTTGCCTTTTCCACCTGCAGGTGACTATCAAGCCCTGCTCACAGTCGTTGGGTCCCTGTGCCTCACAGAGCTTGTCACTGCCCAACCCCGGCATCTCTGCTCAACAAGGGAAGCAGTGCCAGCCCGGTGCTCTGCTCGTGCTCAAGCCCATAGATGGCCCCTTGAATCTGGAGTCTAGGGCAAAGTGGTATCCAGGCCTGAGGACTGAGCCTCGGCAGTCTCAGACTAGCTGCAGCAAGCAACGAGTTGTCTAACCCTTCCCACTTCATCCTACGTGACGGATGCTTCCTGGAGGCTCTGCCCTCTGGAAGGGGCAGACCGGCAGCAGATCAAGAACTGCCTTCCAATAACTGCTACTAATTGCTTGTTGTCTTGTCTCCACGCTCCCTGCCTCCTGTGAAGATGGGTCTGTTCATTGGCAGCGGCCTGGGAAAGAGCCAGAGGTTGATCTCCCGTACTATCGCTACCGAGCTCCCTCTGCTGAAGTGGAGATGACGGCCTACGTGCTCCTTGCTCACCTCACCACGCAGCCGGCACCTTCCCAGGAGGAGCTGTCATTTGCATCTCTTATTGCAAAGTGGATCAGCGGTCAGCAGAATCCCAATGGAGGCTTCTCCTCCACCCAGGTGAGCTGCTTCTCTCCTGCGACCTCACACATCAATGTCAGAAGATGGGAAGTGTCAGAGACCCAGGTGGGAGCACAGTAAGGTTCACCAGGGCAGGGACTGTAGCCCTGCAGTATATCCCTGCGGTATCTACCATGGTTGCCAAGTTCCCGAGAGGCTAGAGGCTAGTATGTCAGGCAGTGCCTCTGGGGATGACTGATGTTTTGGTTAATGACCTGGTTTTCTCGACACCGCGGGGCAGAACGGTAGGGACACAAGGGACGTGTGTCTGTGGCATCGGAGAGGGCTCCCACTGCAATTTGTTTGTGCATATGAAGTTGCTGCTTCACCCTGTGGCGAGCGAGTGCAGGCTGCGCAGAGCTGCACGCCAGGGAGCTCAGGGAACATGCAACTGCTGCGCAGAGGACACAGGGAGGGAATGGAAACATTTCCCTCTCTGCTATGGGCTTAAAACTGGAGAAGGCGAAGAATGGAGGGGAGGATGCCTGCCGACAGCAGAGGGCAGGCTGTGGGAGGACAGGCTGTGGAAAGGCTGACTGTATTCCCCTGGGTGCCGGGACCCATCTCTCTCAGGACACAGTGGTGGCTCTCCAAGCCCTGTCCCTGTACGGAGCTGTCACCTATGCCAAGAGCGGAGCAGCCTCCAAAGTGACCCTGCGATCTGGAGGGGACTTCCAGCAAGACTTCCAGGTGGATCCCACAAACCGGCTGCTGCTCCAGCGCGTGCCCCTGCCCCAGGTGCCAGGGGAGTACAGCACGGAGGTGTCTGGTGAAGGGTGCGTCTACCTGCAGGTGAGGGTGATGGGGGCAGGTGGCATCGTGGGAGGAGAGCCCCTTGCCAGGCAGGAGCCAGGGAGAGGGCAGAAGGGACAGGGGGGAGGGGAGGAGTGGGAGGGAAGGCTCTGGGAGAGGGAAGAGGAGAAGAAGAGTAGAGGTGTGTGGAGGAGAAAGAGTGGGAGGGAAGGATCCGCAATGTGGAGGAGCTGTGAGAATGGGAGAAGTGGGGAGGCAGGACGGGGAGAGGATGGTCTCTCTCACGTGCTGAGCACCCACACGCACACGCTCACACAGAGCTGCTGGCTCTCCCCTAGACAAGCCTGAGGTACAACGTGCAGCCCACGCAGGAGGATGCGCCCTTCATGCTCCATGTGTACACGATCCCAGAGACATGTGAGGGCTCCAAGGCTCACAAGGTCTTTGACATAGGCATAAATGTCAGGTGAGTCTGCATTTGGGTCTGAGCCTTCCTGAGGAGCCATGGGAGCTGGAGGAGGTCTGGCGGTCCAGGGTGAGCCAGCCTGGAAGCCCTGGAGGGGCAGTGCATCCCTGGAAAAGCGGGCAGGAAGCAGCCGGGCTGGGAGGAGAGGCTGCGGAGGAAGGACATGTCCTGCAGTGGTGGAGCTGTGCGGGCAGCGCAGGGCTGGGCTAGTGAGAGGCTGCATAGGTGACTAGGAGGCCCTGGCATAGCTGGAGAAGAAAGTGCTGGACTGTCAGGACGTGGTGGGGTGCCAAGTGTTATGGAAAAGGTGGAAGCGCCCCCAGCTTCGACTTGAGGTGCGCTGTATCTTTGTGGCTTGGTTCCTTAGTTACACTGGGGAGCGCAATGGCTCCAACATGGTGATTGTTGATGTGAAGATGCTGTCGGGATTCATCCCCGTGAAGTCCTCCGTGAGGAAGGTAGGATGCTGCGTGAAGCATTTCTTTGAGTATATCTGTCCTTAATCAGGGGCATCGGTTTCCTTATTTAAAGGAGCATCTAATTCTTCTCCTGGTATCTTCTCCAGTGTTAGACCTCTCCCTCTTTTCCTCCAGTTCTTCCACCCCTCCGCTGTGGAGGAGGGGTGAATGAGGGATGCCAGCAGCAGCACTCCCTTCCCACCCCTCAAGCACTTGTGGCAGCTTGCAGTAGCTCAAATATATGCACAGTTTGGCCCTGAGACTGAGAGCTGGGAGGAGACCATCAGGTCTAATTTCAGGGACTAAGGAGCCTTGCGAGAT
>NW_008804438.1:0-3390 GCF_000699145.1 Aptenodytes forsteri
AAAAATTTCTTCCTTAGATCTAGTCTGAGCACCGCTACTGAAAAGTTTAGTTACAGCTCATGTATCCTGCTCCACAAGAACAGAAACATATCTACTCGACATGTTTCTACGTCCAGCAGATGCATCCAGTAGTTGCACCAATTCATATATCTCAAATGTACACAGATTTCTGGTTATGAAATGCTATCACCTGTACCAGGATATTCTTTTCCTTAAGTCGCATTAAAAAAAAAACATCAAGTCTCCAGCTTGGAACATGAATTTAAGAGACGAGAAATTCCTGAGTTATTCTAAAAGTACATCTACTCAGATGGAGTCTTGACACATGGAGCTATCGAATGAATTATCTATAGCACTTTACATTCATTCACTCTAGATTTGTTTGATCAATGCAGATGAAGTGCTGCATTGTGTAAAAGGCAATGCAGCTGTCAATAGTGATGCATTTAGTAGGGGAAAGTCAATAGAGATATGTGAAATGTTACTGATTGATATATATTTCACCAGGCTCTTGAGTTGTTCGATCTGTACTTTATACACAGGCACTGTATATCTCAAAAAGGTGGTCCTGAGGGTAAGGTGTTGAGCTGGGACTGAAGGAGATCTGACTTCAGCTGCTAGTTTTGCTGCAATACTCTTTGTGCATGCGTGTATCTTTGTGTGGATGATTCAGGCCTAGATCCACAAAGAAGCTTTTTATGTCTCAGACTCCCTGAGTTGTATAAATATTACCATAATATAAATATTGCAAGTTACATATCGGAAAGTGTATGTGGTTCACCTCAATTTTTTCTCTTTTCTTTCTCTACTGTACACTACATTGAGCATTTCATATTACATATTTTTTTCCAACTGTTTAATTTTATTTCTCAATATTTGCTTTTGAAAGTAGTTGGAAGAGCTTTCTGTGGAACTTCGTGTAGACAGAATCAACAGCAAAAAAGTACATGAGGTTGCTGTGAATTAAGCACTTAAAACTGATACGTAACTAAGGGGATTGAAAGACAGCTATAAACATCTCTTTCCAACATACAGTTCCATGTTGTCTCAAAGAGGAAGCTTTGCACTTCGAGTAAGTAAAGCGTAATGATGCTAAAAATGCAAATAGAGACATGTGCTCTGGGTTAGCTGTTGGAATTTACAAAAGCTTGTAACTAAACCAAAGTGCAAGCACCTAACCCCGCATTCTGCACAGGAAGCCTGCGTGTCCTGCCAGGTGTTTGCAAGGTCTCTGCAGAAAGAGGGCAACATTTTAGGTTGTCATTTGTGGAATGGACAATATTGCTTTTCTTAGTATTTACTGAGGAGACCTAAAATAAGTTATAATCTTGGCTTCCTGTAGAGTGTGTATAGAAAGTTGACACATGGAGAAGCTGCTTCATTTAATCTTACAGTAAGTCTTTGATTGATGGAATAGATTGTGTTATTTCTTCCCATTGAGTGATGAGCGAGTCTGGGCAGCTGCCTTACAATAGATGTCTAAAGGTATATGGGAAGGCTCCTGGCACAGAAGAGTTTACCAATGTTAAAACTTCAATGTATTTCATTTAGTACTAGTGAAAGAGGAGTGTACTTGTCTCAGTGTATATGAAAAATATTTAATTGATCATCATAAAGGGTAAAGGACAGCTGTTGAAAATTATGAAAGTGATGTAGAGAAAATGTATGAACTTCATTATACAGGATTTTAAATACAATAATATCCCTGGTGGCATGAGTTCTGTATTGTTATCCAAAATATACATTGCAATTTTCAACAATTTAAGTTAATTTGTACCACTTTTTCTTATAAAAGTAAGGATACTTTAAATTAAGGAAATGAAAATGCAATAAATTTTATAAACACCTCAAGAGAAGATGAATAAGAATGCCACAGAAAATGTCATGGGGCAAGAGAAATGCTGTGTGAACCAACATTTTGTCATAAAAGTCGCCATTATGAATACAAAAATGTTTTGTAATGCCTGCTATATCTGTTGTAGTAACAGATGTGAATTTACTGAAGGAATTTAGAGTGATTGATCTTTTAAATTCTCCTGTTGTCACTGGTGTGGTGGTATTCACTCCCATATCGAGTGATGCAACAGCAGCTGCATGCTACTGCTGCTCAGTAGGTCCATTTGGCGCTTTGGTCTTCTGTAAGTAACATGGCGCCCACCCTTAGAATAAACTCAGTCTATATTTTACCTGCTTGAAAGCACACTAAAACTGGTGGAAGCTCATTGGTAACGTAAATATTTGTCTACTAAGCTTTGACCATCCATTCAGCTTCCATGAAGAATTAAAGAAATACACCTACTACGCTCAGTGTTAGAGAATTTTATCTTATGCCGGCTTTAGCAAAATGCCAAATATTCTAGCTGTATTTGGTCTCTTCAGCACAACCCAGTTAAATATACATTTGACACGGTACCCATTAATCTTACAAAGCACAGTCTTGAGTTACTCAGTCTTGTGACATAATGGATTCCTTTCCTACACCTTGGATGAGCAATCAAACGGAGATTGACTTTCTTCATTTAGTCAAATAGATTTATCTAAGCCATGTTTCAAATGACTAGATTAAGTAGGGCAATGTGGGGTTTTTATGTCTGAAGAAAAATCCATTTAATAGAACTGTTCCTTTGATTTTAGAGTGAGCATTACTATCAAAACACTGGACTCCTTCCTCTGTAGTTTTTTGTTATAATGATCTAGACAGTCTTATCTGCCTGTACAGCAATTGAGGGTATTAATACTCCTGTGACACGTCTGCAATGAAGTATGTTCCTGGACAGAAGAGACAAAGAGACTCCCCACATGAGGCCATTTATGTACTACGGTATGTGTGGTGATGAGGACAGTGAACAAATGTCCTTTTGTTATTATGTCACAGAAATGATTTTCATGAAGGATTAATTCATTAAAAACAACAAAAGGACATTTTCTTTTCCCGCTTATAATTAATTATGGGAGGACAAAGGTTCTGTGCAATAGAGAAGCGTAATTAGTTTTCAGCAGGGAATTTAACCACTCCATTGCACTGTGGAGGTGATAAAGACAGAAATTCCCCAGCCTGTGTGTATTCTGGAGCCCTCTGCTGAACTGAAGGAAAACATCTCAACTCTGTCAAGACCCTATTATGGTAATGGACAACTCAACAGCATTTTATCGTGAGAAAAATCTCAAGGGCAAGAAAAAGAAAATTCCTTGAGATTTTCCCTGAGCCTTTCACAGAAGAGTAGGGAAATATGTATTTATTAATTCAAGATGAGTCTAATATGCTTCATTTCAGATTATAGGTGAATTTTGATTTGAAACATGATCACTGGAGATATTCTGCATTGTATAAAAGGAATCTATTACAGTCTTATCTAATACAATTCCCACACTAAAATGGGATGGGCTTCT
>NW_008804439.1:0-3411 GCF_000699145.1 Aptenodytes forsteri
CTTCTACAAAATAAAGAGAGTTTAGGGTTTAGGAAGAAACCTCAGGTGTTTTCCTGCTCGATGCCATCTAACAAGAGTGAACAAGGAGATACCACCAGCAGTTAAAATGCAAGAAGACACCATTCCCTAAGAAGCCTCCAGCTTCCTGAAGAGCGGTGATTTAGGAGCTTAACTAAATCACTTTTGAAAAGGAGCTGCTACCCATAAATCACTTAGAATAGTCATGAAATCCCTCCCTCTCCCATCCTCCATTTTCTATTTATCTGTGCCACAATTTTGCTGAGCTGGCATCCCCTGCACCCGCAGTTATCTTTGAGCTGTTGAAACGCAAACAGCCTAATAAAGAAAATCAGTTTGTGGAAGCATTTGTATTCCGCACTTCACATGTCTATCTGAATTTAAACCACCTCTCTATGCAAATAAGCTTTAGCATTGAAAGTGTGTTCAAAATGACAAGTCCTTGAATGAATGCACAGCCTGCGGCTGAAACAATCTCTATTAAAGAAATGCCATTAAGGCCAGATGACTGTCTCTTTCTCATGAAGCCAAGAATACCGCTTTAGTCGTGAGGGATTAGACTGCCCCGCCCCTCCTTTTTCTTCTTTTTAAATGAAAATCTAAATAAACACAGTAAAAGTAGGTTAGTTTGTAAACCGTGAAGAATGCAGCAATGCATCCAGGACAATATCGCTAACTTTAATCCATATCTAAACATTGACCCTTCAGAACTGCCTGGCCTACAGCATTTGCAGAGTTGCGGACCTCGGCTCTTGCTTAATGATTCATTATCTCCCATTACTTCTCCCCAGACCCAAGAGAACCACGTCTGGTGTGCAGTTCTTGGCCTGATTACAACCATTTCATGAATGGTATGAACACCATTCTACAAGCCATTTACAACACTCATTAACATATACACAACCGTGACTACAGTCACCTTAGATCATTTTCCATGATAAAGTGCATGTGCTGAACATGGTTTTAGCAGCGTGCTGCAGAAATCTCCGGTCCCCAGTGATGCCATTTCCCCAGAAAGAGAAAGGCCTAGATAAACGCCTTTCTAGTTATTTCAAGAGGCTGTGGGTTAGCCCATATTTGACTGAAGGTTGTTGTAGGTACAAGAAATGGGCTGAAACCAAAGTGCGTTAGAAGTACAAACGAGAGGTTACCACTTAGAAATGTGTTAGCTGGTAACCTCTGGGATTATTTAATAAATCACTCCATTACTCACTATTTAAACCAGAATAGATGAATGACGCTTCTTATTTGTCGTTAAACACTCATTAAAGTAAACAACCTTTAATGAACTTCTGATTAACGATTATTGCATGGAGGAAAAGCGATACAAGTAGATAAATAATTGTGGTGGAAGCCTTTGTCTCACTACAGTCAATGAAGAAGAATTTAATTGATTAGGTACCTATGGCCTCAAAGAGACAACAATTGCACACCCCCTGTGTTATTAGTGAACAACATTTCACAGTGTGGCAAGCAATATATTGCTTATTATCTTCTATCTGGCTGAAAAACCACTGCAAGGTATGTAAATAAGGAAGCATTGAAATAGTTTACCAATTTAATTCTTTTTTTTCTGTGCACTCTTCTGAGGGGACAGATATATTTACTAGAATCCTCAATTTGCTTTCGATGGAGCAGTTCCTATTAAAAATGTAGATGAGTTGAAACTAAAAAACCCTACCCTGCAGAAATATGTCCCCTGGAATGACAGTTTCAAAATGGGAAAAAAATCACAACGCTTCCTTCAATAGTTTTGAATTATTGCATAAGAATTTTTTAACATTAAATTGAAAGAACATATGCAAATATTTAGCATATCATCACAACATTTTACGTATTTCATGCAGACTTACGATAAAATTAATTAAAACCTTACAAGGCTATCTTTTTAAATTTGTTTCAGTTTTGACATTGACAGGTACAGGTAGAGTTTTGTTTATTTATTTAAGGCTAAACAACACTGAAAGAGAAGAAGACCCCTGTTTATTTCACCAATAGAATGCAGGTGACCAACGCAGAAGAATGATTTCTTAAGTTTCAGCGGGTATCAGCATTTGTTCTTAGCCACAACGTTGCAAAGCAGTGATGATGATTATCAGAGGCAGAGAGTTTGGCAGTGAGGAAAGTAGCCTGTATGTTCAGAAAGAGATTTTCTGCCTTAGGTACGCTCATCTTTTGTGTGTCACATTGTCCCATGCTGATAAGACTTGCTCCTGGCTTTGAAGATGCTGTCATGGAAGATTTTTCCTGAACTTACTTCCTCTAACCGACAATCTCTGACTCTCATCCTGCCCCCAAGCTAAAATACCCACCTTCACTTATACCCACCACGGTCTGCACAGCAGCTGGGGTATCTCCGAGACGGTGTGTTTCCGCCTGTCCAGCACACGTTCTTCACGGACCGTGGAATCCAGGTCTTTACCAGCTGTGAAGGTTTCATGGACCTATGGGCAAAACCACACAAACTATGGTGAGAGGTCCATCCCGGGCTGGTTTCTGCGGCTCACTGTACTGAATGTTTTCAGTCTACTGTAACTGAGTCAAAACACGTTCACGGAAAATAATGTCATGCTTAACCAGAAAATGTATTTGATGCCATCCCCTCATTCATTTTCAGTGGGATAAAGAAGCAATAAAGAAGGCGGTAAAGTCTGAAGTTTGGAAAAAGGTCTCTCTCTCTTTTGATATACCAGTAGAAAAAAGTAAGTGTAGGTGTGCTTATAGACTCTACCAGTTTTGGCATGCTGCTTAACTGGGCCAATAGTCTTTGCACATTTCTGCAAAAAGATGGTGCATGAATTTAGGTGACACTAATAGAGTTTAGGCAGAACCTCATCTCGAAAGGCTGGTGATGAAACATTCGACCAGCACCTATCATATTAATTATGAGAGGTAATGAGGAAAATGAGGCCAAGTGGAATGGCTGGTTCCCTAGTGACCACGGGTAATTTTTTTTTGCTGTAATAGGAGATTGCAATCTAATGCATTAGTAAGACATAACTGTAATTCCATCTGTTTAATGCTGATTTAGAAACTCATCCAAGCTCATTCTTAGAGCTGCAGTCAGGAATCTCACTGAATATTTTGGGGAATGGTTTAGATAAACACATGGGAAAATGGCCTCAGATGTTCCAAATGCTGGCTGGAAGCCTGTAAGGGTAACACCCTTACCCCTTTAATGTTCTTCCTTCTAATCAGTAACTTCATCATGTTTATGGGAATGGCGTATTCTCTGGGAACTTGATATTGTAAGCAGGATAAATTGTTTGCGTGCAGAGAGATTCTGGATAGTCATTGGAATTAGGTACAACAGATGTCACATTAACATTTGGCTGCTGAGATGTCAGATGAGTGCTTGCAGCATGGAAGCGTTAGGCAAGTTGATAATGGGCT
>NW_008804440.1:0-3418 GCF_000699145.1 Aptenodytes forsteri
AAAAACATGTCCTTGATTTTCAGACTTATCACAGAAAAAATGTCATCAAAGAAAAAATGAAATAAAGTGAGTTCAGGCACTGCTTCACCCTCCATTAAACAACAAACACACTCCACCCTTCCCATTAATACAAATATGGAAACACTGACACCACTGGTTTGGATAAAAAGGAAAAGGAAAACTAGCACTATCAGTCACCTCATCAAGATGAGAGCAGTTAATGTTGGCAGGGCAGTGCCAGAAATCCCGCGTTGCTCTGCCTTTAAGTCTCTAGCCATCATATTGATTTATTGTATTCAGATTAAAAAGAGAAAAATGCGAAAGAAACATAATATTTACCCCCAAACGAGCTAGTGTGAATATAAATTTACTTACACGTTTGTCATCCAGTTATTGATAACAAAAGGGAATGTAACATGAGTCCCACACAGAAGACTTCTTTCCATCCTAGTAACACTGTTGCTTTATTGATTGTTTAAAATGAGTTATAAATATTTGAAATACCTGTGGCTCTGCACTCTGAGGGTTTACATTTAAATGTCCTAGATAAATCCAACTCTCATTTCACAATTGTAATCCTGTCCTCAGGAAGTAAGATCCTGTAAAACAGCTAGGTGAAAGTGAAATTTAAGGGAAGAGCTCTGAAAGATTCTGTACATTCCGGTGCATGAAAAATTTGCACATTCCATAACACACCTCTGTGAGGGAAAACGGTCCTTTAAGGCTGCATTAACTATGTAATAATACCTGATGTTAGGTAACTCATCGGAACACTCATTTGAGTCTCTAATGCGGCACAAACCCTGCTTTTGAAAAAGAAGTCATCTAGAAGGTCCCGTCACAAGTTCAAAGCACCATCCTCACAATGCTAACCTCTCTCCCAAAGAAGTCTCCAAAACCAGACAGACCTCCTGACTGTAGCTGGAGCCTGCCCTAGAAAACAAATGTCCTCGCCAAGAGCATACATTGCCAAAGCTCCTGCAGTTGTCACAGCTGCCATGAAATGTTCCCTTAGTTCCACACAAACGTTGTCTGCGTCATATACGGGGCACGGCTGAGCAGTTTCATCTTTCTCATCTCCAGTAGCGTCAGCAAGGGCAAACACTGCTAGCTCTCCTGCCTCCCCTCAACAATAAATTTAGCTTTATGACAGTCAAGGATCAATGAAGATTAAGTTTCTTCTGTCAGGTATCAAGAAGGATCGCTTTCTGGCTCTGCACTGAGTACAAACAGAATGTAAAAAAATATATACATATATATTTATAGATATAGATGTGGTTTACCCTGTAGGTACAAAGCCTGGAATGAGCCAGCTGTGGAGGTATTTCAAAAGCAGGTATTATCCTGGCCTTTTCTGCGCAGCATGCGGGACAGACCGAAAGCCAGCCCACCCCAGAAGGTTGTCTGAAGCAGGGCTTGGGTCTTGGCCAATGTGTGTTTTCTTCTGCTCTGTTTTCATTGGTCATTTCCCTGCAAACTGAGAAAAGGAGAGACCCCTGCACCGCTTTCTGGTTTGCAACGGAGTCATACCACTTGGGTGTACAGGAGGCTACAGCCACTGCGTGCTGCTGCTCAGAACGACTTCAGGCATCATCCCAGTAGACACTGAAAATGTGTTCTGGATGTCTGCACAAAGTCAGATAAACTGATGACACAGGTGCAGGCTTCGGGGCTCTGAACCACACAAGGAGAACAAAAATAACTGGAGACATGGAAATTAAGGTGATGTCAAGCGGAAAAACTGTACAAAACTACATTTAAATACGTGTTTTACCAGAAGACACTGAAAGATAAAATCAACGGGTAAATCTCTGAGATGTGACCTGGAAGGAACAGGATAGATCACGTTAGTATCAGCTGGATCGCAGTTCACACGGATTCTTTTTTCACGTTCAAATAATCCATCGTGTATTGGTTTCATGAGCCTCCCTTCACATACAGATTCCAAATTGTACCCAGCTGTAGCGCGCCTGATCTGGTGCTGTTTATTTAAGAACAGCATCCATTGCTTAGGCAAGTTTTCCTGTCCATGACTCCAGAGGCAAGTCTGATGCACCACACAGTGAGAAGAAAATTACATGTTAGAAAGGTCTCAAAGGGCAAAAGCTAGAACCAGAAATGCAAGTTAATTTTGAAACCTAGACCATAGACAGCCATTTTCGAAAGTGATCAAAGAAAAACTACTCATTAAACCACCACTCACCAAGTGGAGGCAAATCTGAAGAAGCCTGAGGGGCTCAGCTTTGGTTAGTAATTCCTGGTTTTGAAAGGGGCGGGTTCAAAATTCATGCTGCACTGCTGTACCACAGACTGGGCAACCTAAACCTGGGATGTCTCTGAGTCCCTATTACTTGTGCAAATTCTGGTCCCAATTAAAAATATCTGGTGTGTCTTGGAATACCAAGGCCCTATTTCCTATGTGCACGCTCTCTTCAGGAGGGAGACGTGTTCCTCCTGGCTGAAGTGCAACCCAATGCCGTGGGAAGGACTTCTTTTTATTCTTTGGAATGAGTATTTCCTTATACTTCTCCTTGTACTGCTCATTTTGTAAATTTCAGTGCAGCTCAGTTTGCAAATTTATTACGAGATTCAATCTCCTTCTACCTTTAAAAATGGGAGATGGCATTTTGGTACCAACAACTGGGTGGAAGATTCTGCTGTCATTTATGTTACCGCAAGTCTGGCATAATCCCATAAAAGCCCTTTTGGTGCCACTGAGCATTTAACAGTGGTTGAATTTAATCAATTGTAACACTCCTACTCCGTTATAATTTAACAGTATGGTGTCTTGGGAGAGTACTGAAAATTATAATATGCATAGCAGACAGAGGGCAACATAATTTATTATTTCTACATGGGTCACTTTCAACTGCCTGAGCTGTATTCGGTTGTGGTTGCACCTTCCTTCCCTGCTAGCTCATGACAGCTAATAACAAACCAACAGATGAGATGAGAAGCCGTGCTCTCTTTCCCTGTGTTTGTGCAGTGACAGTTTCAATAATGCTTTTACCAAGATCTGGGCCAGAACACTCTTGTCTCAGACAAACAACAACATTGCTCTTAATGAAGTCCGTTGGCTTTTTGAGGATCTGAAGTTAAGGCTTGTTTTGTTGCAGTACAAAGTATAGAGTCATCCTTCAGCACAGAGGCCTTACAGTAATAGAATAAAATTCTCACCTCTATTACAGTCATGGCCCGAAATAGCAGCCATCAACTTTGTACTTTTCTTTCCAAAACCTCTTAGCAAAACACCGTCCAGTTCACAGAAGAAATGAATAGTGTCTAATATTTCAAAAATCAACAGTCTAATTAACATGAACAGCATTGTTATTTGGATGATTAGCTCCTTTCGTAGCTGAATTAAAATCACACGTTTAATGGTAACAGTGAAGCACTAAAAAAAAAAAAAAAAAAAAAA
>NW_008804441.1:0-3422 GCF_000699145.1 Aptenodytes forsteri
CTGCTTGGACACTACATTCAGGCTCAGCTGGCTCTGGACACCTCCCCTGACAGGCCTTGTTTGTCCTCACCTGTGCCCTGGCACTATACCTCGTCCCAAGTTGCAGGTCTGCAGGTCGAGCAGGAGCCTTCCCCCTATTGTCAGAAGCCACAAGCCTCCACCTTTCCCCAGTTTGACTACAGCCTCCAGAGGTCCCATCCTCCTTGCTCCACATAACTCAGGCTTTTTTCTCTGCAGACTTTCCACAAAGACCAGGACAATCGCCTCATCATTCACCCTGACGGTGTGCAGCGTGCTCCCTTCTTCCTTTTAGCTCCTTCAATCAGCAAGTCCAAGCCTTGACCAGAACATACCTCCCATAGAGGAGGGCACTTCGGCCCTGGCCCCAGGGTGAAGCACCAGCCTCTCTCTTCAGCTCAAGACCTAGACAGCGCTATCTTCCTTTTACGCTCTGTCTGGACCGAGGCTTCCAATGTACCAAGGGCAAATGCACCAGTTAGCGCTGGAGAGGGCGTGGTGTGGCATGCTGCACAACCTTCACTCAGCCCCACACAGGCCTGAACAGTTACTGGACCCCTCTGCACCCCTGCTGCACTAACTGCTGAGACAACTGCTATGTCTCTGTTAGCTAGCTCTATGTTCTTGCCTACCTGATACACAGCTGCTTCCCAAACACCAGCGGAAAAAGTGCTTGACACCTTCTCCCACCATTAGAAGTCTGCTGAAGACAGTAAGCAGAGACCCTCCCTAATTAGGAAACAGCCAACAGAAGCTGACCATTAGAGATGACTGAAGCACAAGTCTACAGAAGTTAACTCTCCTCATCAACAGCAATCACAAGAAGTTCCCAGCAGGTGATCCTTGGTGATCAGAAGAAGATGAGCCCTGGACAAGCAGAAGGCTGGAAGGAGAGGAAGCCTGGAAACTGCTGCATGAACGGCTATGTCTCTGCCAGCTGGCTCTTTTTTGCCGAACTGTATGAGGGTAAAGCTAAAGATTCATGCAGGTATTTTGTGACAAACTTAGTGTTTGGGTATGGAGTTAAGGATAGTTGGAGACAAGGATAAGGTTGCTTCAGGGAAGTATTAAGGCATTTGATTCTTAGTTTCCAGCCCAGAGTTGAGATGTAGGAGTTTGCTTTGTCTATCGCTCCATCTATGCCCAGCGCAATGACAATCAGGAAGTCTGATGAGAAGGTAAATGCTGAAAGGAGAGTTCAACCCTAGTCCAGCACAGTCAGAGAATGCTCGGCTAAGAAGTTTCTCCTTACCTTTACAGGATGCTGAAAGCTGGATGAGTGCCTCAGTGTCAGGGGCTTTGCAACCAAGCGTCTCAAGGCAGAACTGGCACTTCTGGACCATCCAAAACTTGGTGGACTTGAACCACGCAGGCCTGAAGCCACGCAACCAGAGCAGCTGGCAGGGAACCAGGTTGCAAGAGGGAGGGAGAGAACAGCATGGAGGAGTCTGGAGGCAAAGAACCTGGGGAGAGAGGCAGGGAGATGGGGGTTGGACTCATGGGTATTAGAGATAGGCAAAAGGGTGGTCAGGCCCACGGGATGGGCGGCTGCAGATGGTGGGGAGGCATCAGACCAACAAGTCCCGCTTTCCCCTCCCAGTCCTATCCCCACCGTTTCTGGCCTTACCACGGTGCCAGGCATCCCTCTGTTTCATGTGTACTGCCACACTGGATGTGAAGGGGGACAGAACCCCCAGGCTGAGGCTGGACTTAACTGCGCTGTGCCGGATGTCCTCCTCTGCCCTGCTTGTCCCCTCCCGGGCCAGTTTCCACAGCAGGTGCATCATGGCCATGTGGTGCACAGGCAGCCTGCAGGGGCAGGGAGTTAGTCCTTGGTTCCACCTCGGGGAGGGGCATGGGACACATGGAGTAAAGAGGAGGGGGCAGTGGTGTAATGGTCGCCCAGGTCCTCTCCCAATGTCAGGGCAGAGGGGACAAGGGGGGAGCACTGGATGCCCAGATTCTGTTCCCACCTCAGGCTACAGTGGGAAGGATGCAAGCGAGGAACACCTGCTGTCCCTCCTCCAGACCTTGCCAATGCCACTCTGCCTTGTGGGCAAGTGTGTAACCCTCTCACCTGTTGTCTGATGATGGGGACAGTGAGAACCTGAGTGTGTAATCGAAGGACTGGCTGCCCACGTGGTACTGAAGGGTCATGGCTCCCTCACCCACCTCTGGATCCTGGTGACACAAGGGAAAGAGTCTGACAGAAATATTCATCTGCAAGGCACAGGCAGCCTGACTACCTAGGTTCCCTCCCTGCTCTACTAAGGTAGTAGATGTCCATGGTTGGAGCAGAAGCAGTGGTGTCTCTGAGGGAAAGAAGGGGGTTCACAGAGCCCTGATCGTGGTCTCTCTCAGGTCTAGTGGAGGTGAAGGACTCTCAGTGCTGGGAAGGTGAAACAGGGAGTGTGTCCTTTTCCTTCCAGAAAGCCCTGCCCCAGTGCATATGGTTCCTGAATCACTCTCACCCGTGCTTGCCCATGGATCTGGGCATAGATGGAGCTCTGATGTCCCTGGAAGATCATCTCAGGAGCTTTTCTGATCATTGACACCTCCAGGCCAGGTGGAAGGTCCTAATGTAGTGAGAGCCCACGTGCCAGAGGCTGCAGAGCCCGCTGCAGGCATTTCACTGCCTGGTGAGGGGAAGGAGAGAGCACAGACCACTTGGGCTCCCTCCCAATTCTGAGCAGGGGGGAAGTTGCAGGGGGTCTCTGAGTTGGAGTGGATGGTGATATTTGGATTGCCTTGCATGTCTAGGAGAGCCATGGGAGGTATTGAATAGAGCAGAGGGGTACCTGGGTCATTACCTCGGATGTCATGTCCATCCTAGAGTGGACGCACACACATTCACCTTCGGTCTCCAGGGCCATGGTCTAGGAAAGGTTGAAGCTGTCACATCTGTTAGTAGGAAAACAGAAACACCTGTACAGGAAAAGAGGGGGAGGTTAGAGACGGGACAAAGGTGAGAGGCACGAAGGGCAAGAGCGGTACAAAGGACAAAGTCTGGAGAGGCAAGAATGCTTCTAATCGTAGAAATGAAACTGACTCAGAGGTTTCCCATTCACTCTAGGGTGAGAGACATTTCCTGCTGGACAGGGAGATCGTGAGAATGGGTTTTGGGCCCGCAGAGCACATTGAGGTATTGCAGGGTGAGGGGGAAGAGGAAAAGTGCTGAGAAGAGCAGGGAAAGATTGGGAGAGGAGGCCCGCTAGATGAAGAGTGTAGGCAGTCTTAATGAGATAAGGAAAGTGTGCGTGTGGGTTGTTGCTGACGTTCCATCGAGGCAAAGAGAAGATCTGGGGCAGACTAGGACACCCTCCTAAAATGCAGGAAGCCTTCCCAGTTTTCTCCCTTACCCTCTCACGCCCACTGGCCTTAGAATCGTAGAATCATAGAATCAT
>NW_008804442.1:0-3430 GCF_000699145.1 Aptenodytes forsteri
AGCTGTGTGGTGCTTAGCTGCCTGTCGGGGTTAACCCACAACAGGGGGAGGTTGGACTAGATGATCGCAAGAGGTCCCTTCAAACCTCAATGATTCTGTGTGATTATGTGCTACCAAATTGCCAACGCAGCGATCGCATTATGTGGAAAATGCTATTTCCTTAAACCCAGAATAATGCCTTTTGAATGCCGACACTCATGTTGGAATTCCAGCTGGAATTCAGGGACCTTGGTTGTGGGCAGTGGATGTGCTGAAGCTACTACTTCATGGACCCTGGCTCTAGCATGTTTGCCATATCTATGGCATATCTGTTCCCATATCTATTGCATATCTATGCCAGACTGGCAGAGTTGTGCGGCTTGCCACAACGAGATAGAAACATTTTGCAGATGTTTTAGCATTTGATAACTATCATGCTAAACGTCATCTGTGCTGTTTTCCAGAGGAACGGCATCTTCACTACATGTTCACTGATTTTGTGCTCTACTGCATGTTCACTCATTTTGTTGGGCCAAGGACAAAAGGGGCTTGCACTTCTGCCACACACACCAGCAAAGAAAAACACCTCCTTTAATTTCGGTTTTTACCTACAGCCACAATTCAAGGCCACCACGCTGTCAGTGTATGAGTCCACGCTTTAGGATATCTTCATATGAATTGGGCACAGTAAACTATTAATCAGGGAAAAAATATTTATTTGCCAATGAAGATGAGAAACTGCTGAGTGCACTGACTTACGCACTTTCCCTGACCAGAGTGTTTACCTTCTTTATAGCTAAATCAGGTGCAAATGAATGTGGTTGAAAAGGAGCTGCAAAGTGTAGGTGTCTAATCCACCATAACCACACATCCGCTCATCAAGTTTTACATTTCCTCTGGGGATTTACATACCTCTTCCCATCTTTTTCAAATACGCGGTGTTTGTCCTCATGGTGCGGGCATCTTGCAAGATGTGCCAGACTCAGACTCCTATGTGCTTTGCCTTTTGGGTAGGACCGATTTCATTCCGTTTACCTGCCTGAAATATAGTTGTCATAAACTAGCATTTATATTTGCCTTTGGAAGTTTTGATCAAGTTTGTTCTTAAGCTCTTTCATCTAAACTATGTGAGCTCAGTTTTTTCCATGCAATGTACTGTGGCAGCGTTCAAGTACGAGACTGTTATCAAACTATAAAACACTGACCTCTGTTTTCTCACTTGGGAGACATTTAGAATCACAAAAGCAGAGAATCACAGAACAATTTAGGTGGGAGGATTTGAGCTGAAGGTCACCTATCTCTGCTTTAAGAAGGGACACCATGTGAAAGGACATGTGACACAACATGCAGGTTGGAAGAATGAGTAAGGGGTTTCAGTCTGAGCATTAGCAGCAGGGTAGCAGAACAGCATGGCCATAATCTAAAACTAAGCTAGTATTTTAGCTCCCTTGAATCGCTATGGAAAAACTGGCACCTCTGGGAAGAGACTTATTTTATGGTAAGACTGATGTCGAAGACACGGTGCAGCTGTTCCAGTGGAGTTGTCTGCTGTCAGTAGTAGGTTCTAAAGACAAAAGATGCCGGAGGTGACTGGCGAAGGTCCAACAGCTCTTCCACGAATGGAAATCCATGCATGACTTGACTAAAAAAGGAAGGAAAAATTGCTCAGTTCTGGAAATGACCCTTTATAGCTGCAGTTTCAGACTACTTGAAAAGAATTTCTTATCAGTAAACTCTTACTAACTTGTTTTACATTAACAAGCCCATTGTTCCACTTCTACCTATATTAGATCACCATTCTAATGCTGCTAGGGTGGGACATTCAGGGAATGCTGTCCTTTCAAAATAGAAGACACAGAATGAGCTGAAGCAAAACGTAACTTTCTCGAATAAAGACGAGTGAAACCTGGCTAAGCTATGAAGTGGTGAGGGATGCATCTTTTTTCTTCTTCAAGTGTTTTTGGTATGCTACACTCATTACATGAAAATGAAAAAATGAATGAAAAAATGACATGAATGAAAAAAGTACTTACTGTGAACTCTGTCTCTGTTCACCACCTAAGACATGAATCTAGGTATATTCTATATTGCCAGTTCTACAAAGAAAAAAAAAGTGTGCTTGTGGGTTTGACTTCCGGCATCACTTTCAGAGTGACTGATTTCTTCTTTATCAGAACATTCTCAAATTATACATACTGAGATTTTTGTCCTGAACGGAGTAGGAAAAAAAAAGTTTTGAAATTTTTCAGCAGTTCTGATAACTCCGTGAGGTTGCAAATGAAAACACCGGTATCTACAGTCAGAATCTTTGCATTTGAACTCCTTTAAGCCAAATTTCCAAACCCTAAAAAAGCCTGTAGAGATGGAAAATCAGATATTGATGTCCATCCTGAGGCAAGTCCCTGGTTAGTTTGCTTGTTGATATCAAAGGGAGGGAGAAAGGGCAAATGAAACGCAAGCAAACATCAAGAGGGGAGTTTCAGGAATATGACCTTTGAGTTTAGTGGTAGTCTTACAGAAATGAAATAAAAACAGAGTACTGCCTTTCTTACAGTGACTTGCTGAACACAACAAAAAGCATTTTTACTGTGAGGGTGGTCGAACAGTGGAACGGGTTGCCCAAAGATGTTGTGGAGTTTCCATCTGCGGAGACATTCAAAACCCAACTAGACACAGTCTTAGAACCTGTTCTACCTGACCCTGCTTGAGCAGCAGGAGGTTGGACTAGATGACCTCAAGAGTCCCCTTCCAACCTAATTATGTGATTCTGTGACATTTTTTGAAAATTACTTAAATGGCTGAACATAACTGAAAAGGGGAAATTTACTCCAGAGCGGTTTGTCTATAGCAAAGTCCAGGCACTACCAGTCAAAGGTCAATTCTAACTTGAATGATGAGAACCTGTCCATGAAGGAGGATAAATCATCTACAGTGATGTTGTCTTAGTGAAGAAGATAAAGCTAGTTCGCTTAATGTCAAACTCCTGCCAAGGTTGGAGTGAAATCAGTGTAGTAATTCTTCATAAGTTCCTAGAGTTTTCATTTGTATGACTGAGTCTCTGTCCTCTAGATCCCTTCTGCATGCCGAGCCGAGGAATAGAACTTCTGTGACAGAATTCAGTCCACTGGGATTTTCATCGGAGACGGCTCCCTGTGTTGCTCTTGCTCTTTTATCTTGTAGTCGTTTCTGGGAACACTCTTCTTCTTATCGTACGTGTGGACTGAAGCCTCCACATCCCCATTTATTTTTTCTTGGGTAATCCTTCCTTCCTTGAGATCTGATATACAAGCAATTTTGTTCCTAGGATGCTAACCAATTTCCTCACAGAGAAACAGTCTCTCTTCCAGGGACTGTACTGCACAGTTGTATGTTCGGCTCCTTGGGAGGAACTGAACGTCTTCTACTAGCCATGATGCCGTGTGATCATACAATCATAGAATCATAGAATCAT
>NW_008804443.1:0-3431 GCF_000699145.1 Aptenodytes forsteri
ATGTTCCAAAGGCAGGGACAGGCAGGCTGTCTTTTACTACTCTTTAGTTTCTATGTAGTGTAACAAATGACTTGCTCCTTCTCTTTCTGCTCAGCTTCAGCAGATCTGTAAAATTTTGAATGCGCACATGGATTCATTGCAGTGGATTGACCAGAACTCAGGTGAGTGTCATCTTGCAGCTTTTTGGGAAAGCATGCAGCATGTGTGCCAGTGTTTCTTGAACATAAATGAATTCCTGAAGATCCCTGAGGAATCTTCTGCTCCTCACCTTCAATGACACAGTCCCTTCTGTGCTTGAATTCTCCTGATGTGCATTAAAGGCCTCTGCTGAGAAGTAATTCCTGGCAACTGCTAGTGTTTTACAAAAAAGCACAAGCAGTGCAACGCATCAGTGCAAAGCAGAGGACTTGAAAACCTTATGCATTGTTCTGCGAAACTAAGGTTAAATATTTCAACTTCTAAAATGTTATGGGGTTTCCCTTTGGAATAGGACAATTGGTGAGGGGGGTGTGTGTGTGTTTAATGTTATCATCCTCTCCCCCGCAATGGGAAAGCCAAATCCAGGTAAGACTGAGCAGCATGCATTTATCTGCAGGCGTGGTAACTCTGGAGTAATAGTGTGGAACTTTCACGGTAGCAATAACTTGAGATGTAGTGCAGAGCAGAAGATGCACTCAATAGTGAAAACCTGATAGTGTAGTTACTGTTGTTTCTTGTCTTGGATTCACCCTTAACTAGTATACCATGATGCCATACTAAAACAGAAAAAAGGAACTTTTCTCACAGGGAGTGCCTCCTTGTGAGGGATTTGAGAATTTGACACGGTTTTGATTTTAACTGATGTTAGCAGCCACACAAGGGCATGGCAGAATAAAGCAGTGCTCCTCTCACCAGTACCAAATTGCACTGTCTGGCTGCAGTGCTGTGAAAGTGCTCACAGCTGGTGTACTTCTTGGGTGAAAGCAGGCATACTACTGTCCATGTTTAAATAGTATTATTGGCTTAGGTCAGGATTTAATTTGGCTTTTTCTTCCAGAACATGGATGCCAACTTCTGCATTCCAAACATGGCTTTATTGGGAAATCTGGTGCAGCTCCTGTGGCATCAGAATTCTGACTTTACAGAATGTGTGTGAAAATAGCAACCTGGTACCTTTAAATTTTCCTAGAAAGGAGACCCAGTTTTTCCTCTGTGATTCAGTACCGAAGAAATTGTCTTATCAGTTAATAACAATTCATTCTCTTTGCTGGGAAATGTACATCTAAAGAAACAGTTCATCTTCAGTTCACCTTCAAACAAGAAAGAAGCAATAAGCCTAAGAAATTGCAGTTTTTAAAAAAGGTTAATGTATTTCTTTGTTTCTGTGGGGTCCTTAGCAAGGAGAAGAATTCCTGTTACTGTGTGCACTGAAGTGGTACGGTGGAAAAACGATGCAATTTTGAAGTAAGCCTTCACACAGCCCTTGCAATTAGTAATTGAGTAGGCCTGGGAAGGACACATTCCTTAACATTCTTTTTGTATTAAAAAAGTACTAAACCTCCCCCCCCCAAACCAGAACTAGGGCATCTGTGCTGTAGGTAATGTTATCAGTTTTGCTTCCTGTGGAACACCTCCAGGACTGTTTCACAACAGCCAGTGATCTTTTCTAGGCATGCTCATACACAGTGGCTATTAACTTGTCTGACGTGTTAAACAATTATGTGCAACTGTGGCACTTTATTTGAATTACTATTAACCTACACTGCCACAATTAAATGGACTTGCTGAACATGGACGCAGGGCGGTGCGGCTTCCCCAAGTGAAAGGAGTGTTTGGACAAAGCCTTGTTCTGACCTTCTGCCGCCTCCTGAGAGAACCACAGGGTCTTCTCTTTCGTAGTTACCACTGAATTCCGAGTTGAGCGAGAGAGATCGGTGAGGCAGTGAAGCAGACTGCCGTTTTATGCCGTAATCATTTTTTGCATGGTGAATTTTTGAAAAGTGACAAACTGAAGTGTGCTGCTTAATATGTTACCGGAAGATTCTGGGTTTGGCATGCTGTACGAAATAAAACCTAACCTGGAATATGGAGGCTGACGTGATGCCGTAGCCCTGTTGAATAGCTTCTGATAAGCTCTCATGGAATGAAATCAGAAATGGCTTTAGCTTGTGCCAAGATTTTTTTGTATATTGCAATGCCTGCTGCATTTGAAGTTGATGATCAATCAGTGGCTTATGTGTTTCCAAATGGGTGATCTGCAAATAACAGATGATCTGTGTTGTGGCTGCAAGTGCTCTGCAGCTCTTCTGTGCGATTGCACTCTCTTTTCTGTATTTACAGTTAAAAGCTTGTTACGGCTGTGTGATATCCTGCAAGAAAATAGGTGTATACTTCTAACGGGTTGTGTGGTTCACCTGTAATTTGCATAACTCAAAGCTGGTTTAGCAGGTGGCGGGTAGGGGAAACTGGTTTATAGAGCAATTGCTTTTTCTCAAGCTGCAGACCAGCTTGCAGTTCCTGTTCAGGGAGGGTTTGCTCTGCTCTCTGATGCAGTGCCCTGACACTGCAATGAAGTGGCATGGCAAAAAGTGTCAACAACGTGTCCCAGGACTCTTCCGATTCTGCCTGCCAGTCCCTGAATGCCTCAGAGTACTTTTTAGACAATCTTCTCTGCCTCAGAGGGTTAGCAGTGCTTTGTGTTGGGTTTCCCTCCTTCTTTGTGCACTGTCAAATCTGAGTGACTGTCAAAATTAACATGTTTTTCTTTCTCCTTCTGCAGGCTAAACTGTGCAGGGTTGTGTTTTAGGGGGATTGTAAGATTAATCACTTGTTTCTCCCACAGCCGTGTTGCAGAGGAAGGTAGAAGAGGTGACAAAGGTTTGCGAGAGCCGCCGCAAGGAGCAAGAGCGCAGTTTTCGGATCACGTTTGATTGAATGACTCAAAGTTTAAAGGATTAATCTGAAGTCTCCACAGAAAACAGAGGTTGTTGGGGATGTAGGTCTCAAATTATGATCTGGGCTTGTTTCTTTTCTTG
Source organism: Aptenodytes forsteri (assembly GCF_000699145.1). Classification (NCBI taxonomy): domain Eukaryota; kingdom Metazoa; phylum Chordata; class Aves; order Sphenisciformes; family Spheniscidae; genus Aptenodytes; species Aptenodytes forsteri. Next base: position 3,015 of record NW_008804443.1, read on the forward strand.
CAATAAAATTTGTTGTTTGTTCCAAAGGCAGTCTTTGCAGTGTCTGACTGGAATTCACCCACTCCAGTCTGAGAGACTGCATGAAGTTTGTGCAGAAAGTATGTGCTCTTCGTCTCTGTTCTTTATAACTGCATGCAGACTGGTGAGATATACAGTAAATGCTGCCCAGTACTTAAACGTAACTTGAATGTGTTCAATTGGGACTTCATAAGCTTTTATTCAGGTCTTTACAGAGATGGTTTAATGAAGAGCTGTCCTCAGAAGGAGCTGCAGCAGTCTGAGAGACTCAAATTCTTCACATTGCTAGCTGGAGTTTGTGTTTAAATTAGGTATGCTTCCACTTGTGAAAGTGGGCCTTGTTTTCTGTACTTTTGGCAATAAACTGCTTTTGTGCTGGTACCTGTAAGCAGAATTTCT
>NW_008804444.1:0-3473 GCF_000699145.1 Aptenodytes forsteri
AAAAACATGTTGAACTACTATGGGAACACTTTGCAGAGGGAGTTGTAATGATGTTCAGGTGAAAATGCCGTAACTGTAGGCACTGGTCACAAACCATCTGTGCTGGCGTGTTTGCCAAAGCCATTTTGCCTGTCTGAACTCTGAACCTTGAGCTAGTGTTTCTTTTTTACACTATGAAAACCTCCATTCCTGTCCCAGAAGCAGCTTCAGAAGAGCATCTGAAGGAAGGCTGTCCGAAGTATCCCAGGAACTGACATCTAAACTCCCTCTTTGTTGTTGTCCACACTCTGAGTTTGTTTTCAATGAATTTTTTTTCTCCAAGGTAATGTCAAGGTAATCAGAAGCAAAAGCAAGTAAACAAAGCAAAAACTGAACTAGAGTAAAATATCAAACAAGAGCTTTAACAGAATTTCCTATTGAATTGTGCAATGGATTGGAAGCAAGGTTTAGGTTGGGGAAGTGCTACTGCCCACGCAGGGCTGCTGCGCTCAGCACCTGGCCTGTGCTTAGGGCAGCGTGTTTGGCCAGTGCTCCCCCATGCTGTGGTCAGGGACTGCACTGCCAGTGGAGCTAAAGCCCAGGCCCTTTTCTACCTCTTGTCACGCAGAGCTGCAGCCAGCCCTATCCAAAATGCTTGGGTGGCTCTGACCAGCATTACCGGCAGATGCCAGTGCAGGCAGGAGTGAGCTGTTGGCCAGAAGCCCTGCTCCCACCAGCTGAGCACGGAGGAGAAAGAGTGGGCAGTGAGGCCCTGGTGCCCCAAAGTGCATGGCTGTCCGGGTAGGAGAGTCCCCCGTTGTGAGCCTTCCTGCAAGGGGATGGTCAGGCTGTGCTTGCGGGTGCCCCCATGTCCTTTGCACTTACACCCACATCTTTCCCCGGGGACTGTGGGAAAGGCCTGAGCTCGGGAGCTATGAGCAGAGCCAGCTGCCTGCAGGGGCTGTGCCCCTCTGCCCGCGTGGGTGGTGGGGGCTGAGGGAGGTCCTGTGGGTTGCGGGGTCTGTGGGCAGGCCGGGCCCAGCAGGCTGCATGCTGCGCCTGAGCCCGGCTGTAACCACAGGCGTCCGCTCCTACTTTGTGCTAGCGAGAGGCAGGAAGGAGCAACCGATATAAATAGAGGAGTTGCTGCGAGCGCTCACGCCCATTGGTGCTGTTCTGCAGGCAAGTGCTCACCCATGGGTCTGTCCTCTCCCCCATTTCCACATACCTCTTGAAGGCCTGGCCATGGGTAAACCAGCCCTGTGTGCAAGCGATGGGGGAGTGTGCACTCTGAGATATGGCTCAGGGTGCTCCAGTGTCTGCTGGCAGCTGGTCAGCCACCTCTAGCTCACCATCTTCTTTGAGGGGCTGACCTGGCCTCTCTCCCTCCATGCTTCCCTCCCTCCCAGAGGATGGGAAGTAGAGGGGGTCCTTTTGCATATATTCTTTGGCCAGCCTTTGCCAGCTTCTGGCCATGTTTTTGTCCTGTGTCTGTATCATAATCTTGTCTAGTCAGTGGCATTAAAGAGATTTCTACTCAACTGACTCTTTTCCTTCCAGGTGGAGAAACGTGTGTTGCCCCAAATGTTAAGAACACCACCTGTCCGGAATTGGAGGACTGCAGTCCTCCAGGATTTGAGGACTGCCTTCCACCAGGTGTTGATCACTTCATTCCCCCAAGTGTTTGATGGGTGTGCTCCTGCAGAATACAGTTACTGCAGTCCTCCAGGACCTGAGGACTTGAAGGATGACTATGTTATTTTGTGTAATTCAGACTATGTGCCTTCAGGATCCATGGAGTCCTGGAAATGCAGTGAAGGAGACGTCCTCTCAGTACGCTTTGGTAAGAAGAGCAACAGGGACTCCCAGAAGACAAGTCTGGAGATTCAGTATGCGGTTCTTCCCATTAGAGTTGCCAGGAAGGATGTCCACAGTGTTGGACTTGAGGTTTGGACTCTTCCCTTCTCTCTCAGCTGGCTTTGAGCTAACCTTGCAATTCTGCTGTTCCTCATATAAATCTGATTCTTTCTTTGCTTTGAAGAATCGGCTGGAAGCCTGAAGAGAGATCTCTCTGTGGATCAGTTTGTTTTCCAGAGCTGATGTCCTTCTCTTCCCTTTGCTGAAGGTCTTCCAGGAGAACCCATGAGGAACCCCTTGGAAAGCAGACATGGTAATTAAACCTGAGAAGAGTTCAGCCCCTGCTTCTCTTTGCTTCCACTAAGAAGAGGTGTCACTGTGAAAAGAGAAGGACCTCAGGGATTTCTGGAGGCCAGATCAGGGCTCTGACCTCAGTCCCCATCTCCTCTTGGGTGGTTCATGCACCTGACTGAATAGACAGGGGAACAGGGCCGACACCTTAACAGCTCAGTGGACGTGGGTGGTTTGCTTAACCCTTCATCCAACACATACAATATTAATAAAACCGCAGTTTAACTTGGTAGATTTAAGCATGATTTTACTTCTGTTGTTTGCTTAGAGGAATGTGCCGCTTAGATGGAAGTCAGTTCAAACTATATTAGGAGAAGGGAACTGCACTGAAGAACGTGCAGCAGCTTGTATTTAGGAACTGTTGTGTTAGAAGGAAAAAAGAAAAGAAAACAGAACATTGCTAGCAAATGGGTATAGCCATATATGTAATTGCCATTAATGAACAGCCTTGCTAATTAGATGTTGTATTTTCTGCAATGCCTGTGTTAAATTTTATCTTAAATGGTGTGTAGTAATGTTAAGATGGCTTTATCTTAGTTACAAGGTGCTGCTTGTATGTTTCATGAAGTATCTTTTCTTACAGAATGTTGAATAAAAGTTTTTTTGTTATTACTAAAAAGGTATTCCTGAATGTCATTATGAACTGGGATTGTTTATGTAATCTGTTTTGCTGTTTAAGTATATCTTAATACATGTTCTTTCTGTAGATAAAATCCATGGCTTTGTATTCTAACCTTGCTGTAGGCAAAGACACACTGTTAGTGTCTCTTTAGAGCAAACAGATGATTGTGATTACAATCCCACTTCCTGACTGCCCTTCTTCAGGGGGAAAACCCCAAACCCTTTCTCGTCTTGTTCTCATAGAGTCATTCTTGCTTTGCTGTGGAGCCTGCAATCTGTCCACATCCTTCTGAACTCTTGATTCTCAAAACTGACCACAATATTCTTGTTGAATTTTAAAGTAATCAGGGTAATAACTCCCTGTCTTCAAAGCTCTTGCCCCTCCTACTGTGTTCAGAAAGAAAGTGTATATTTTCTTGAAGGGGATCACCTGCTAGCTCACATTCAGGCTTATCACAGAAAACATTCTGTCTGAAGGCAAAATTCAGGTTTACCTTCGAGTCTGTGGTGTGAGCTTATGAGTCTCCACGGTGTAAGAGCTCTTTAAATTCCTATTGGGTATTTATAGGAAAAAAAAATTACAAAGCTGATTCTGCTGATGATCTACGAGGATTCAGTGAGTGTAGATTTTGACTGACTGAGAAACATCATGATCTGATTACAAT
>NW_008804445.1:0-3486 GCF_000699145.1 Aptenodytes forsteri
GGTTTGTTGATTGTGCACCACACAACTGAGAAAAAACCCCGAACTTGACAGGGCTCTATGAGGAGTGTTTTGCTCAAAGCAAAACCAGAGACAAACAAGGCCATTCCCTTTCAGGAAGCACTGCTTGCAAGCTGCTGAGCAGAGCACTTCCTCACTTACGTGGTTTTCCTCCCCCACGCACACAGCCTGAACAATCACAGTGAAGCAGAAAGGAAACATCTGCAAGGTGCTCATCCTCCCCGCCCCCCTCTCCCCCAAGGCAGTTGCTGCAGTCACAGACTAGTCACAGACTAGTTCAGGTTGGAGGTACCTCTGGAGATCATCTGCTCCAATGCCACTGCTCAAGTAGGGCCAATTGGAGCCGGTTGCCTAGAACCATGTAAGCCCAATGCAGCTACCTAGGCCAAAAATAAAGTTCTGGGTATGCATCTGTCAATCAGAGATGCTGGAAGACATCAGCAAATCCCCATCGTCCCTAGGAGCTAGGTCTGTTCTCGCGTCAGAAAGATGAGGGTGAAGTGATGAGCCACCTGGACATGGGTCTGCTTTGACCTGAAGAGCTTTGGCTCACGCATTTAGCAAAGTCATCATAGCAAGAAGTTCCTGTGAGCATGCAAACTCTATGCCTCAATTTGCTGCTGAATCTCTCAACCTCCTTGAAATCTTCCCAGCGTAGATAAAAAGTATGATTTCATTGGAACATGCTCACCCTAAGGGAAGTTTCCAAGGGCTTGATTTGATTCTCCAAATGTGCCTTAGGGCGATTCATCTGACCTATAATTTGTGCTCCAAAATGCTTGCAGGGCAATTTAGCATCTTAAAGTAGAAATGTCCTGGCTAACCAACCTGAAAAACATCTTAAACTCCAGTGACCGCAAACACGTGGGTGGGGCAGGTTTCATGTGGAAGAGACCTGTACCCTTCTGGGGGTGCATGGAGTGGCAGCCCGGGGCATTGGTAATGTCACTAGAGGTTTGCATGTGAGCAGCTGAGTCAAGACCCTGGTGTCCTTATCATAAACTCAGTACCAGCACAGAAGATTAGGGTTAGGATTAAAACATCTTAACATTTTCACTTTCAGGTTAAACCACACTTACTCAACACATTTATTTTTTGGGGTGGTTTTCCCCTCCCATGATGTTCCCCTTATCAGCTGTGCACTGGGGATAGAGGAAAGGCTCTGGTCATTGTTAGTTGCAGCAGAATGGCTTTTCACTTGAAACACAAAAATTATTATAGCTGGGCTATGATCAGAGCTGTTTGGCACTCCCATGATGTTTGGTCCTTCCCCCTGAGAGAGCCTAATCTGATCTCACAGTTTGGAGAAGCTACACCGATGAGAAAATAAGCCATGCAAACCACAACTCTTCCAAGAATACAAGCTCATACAGCTGTGGTTAAACTGCACAGCCATATAACTTCCTCCCTGAGGACACTTGCTGAAAAGACCTGTGAGAACACAGCAGGATGTTCATTCATGGCCTGAGCAGCCAGATAGGTCCAGTAGCCATCTCAAACCTCCCACAAAGTGGCACCCTGGTTTGACCTAATGGCTGCATGTCCCCCAAAGTGGTACAGCGGGAACAACCCAAGGGGTCCGTCCGTCCTTCCCGTGTGTCTCCAGTACCTCCCATGGTGCACAGCAGGGCGGGAAGGACAGTTCAGAGCCATGGGACAAGTGCAAATCCAAATAATCTCCCTAAGAGACTGCTCCACGGTGGCTTTATTGCCAGCATTTGCACTCATGTCTGCATTGTGCTTGCATTGTGCTTGCCAGAACTGGGGTTGGCACCTGATATGAGGAAGTGCACTTGCATTTGTGCTGCAGAGAAATAGCAACTTCTTTTTTTTTTGTGCTGAAGATAAACAGGCACGTCAAGGGAGGAACAGGCACCCTCAAGGGAAGAACCTCAAGGGAAAAAGCAAGCAGCACATTTTGGGGGATCAGGGATCTCTAGGAAGACTGGCTCGTATGTCAAAAAGCACCAGCTAAATGCATGCAAAGGACATGGGGAGCCCCAAACACCTGCAGTCACCTTTCAGAGAAACTTTGGTATCTGGGAGTCTAAGGCAATCTGAGCAGGAAAGGATTTGGATCCCCCTACATCAGCATTTAAAATGTTACCCGCAGGCCCCAGAAGGTGAAAGTCAGCACAACATCCGAGCACTTGGCACCACAAGAAAAACTCTTTCCTATTTTATTGTCGATTTAATGAAGAGAAACATGGAGTACAAACTTGCGGGAGTGGTGAAACCAAGGAAATGGTAGCTGCAGAAGCTACGGGTACATCTCCTTGGTCCAGGTTGATAGCTCCTGGTGGCTCCCCTGGGGAGGGGATGGAGCACGTGGCATTGCAAATGTCATGCACAGGCATGCTTCTTGGTCTTGGTGAATTTCCCAGTCCAGACTTGTCTGACTCTCACTGTCAGAGTCTGGATGGAGCCAAGCAGGGCTGGCACTGCCCAGCTCTGCTGCTCTGCTGCTCTCTCCCTTCTCCCTCTCCACGGAGTCCATAAGATTTACTACAGCTCAGGTCAGTTTTTCCTGTATTGTTTAACACAAGACTGTCTGGGGGAAGTTAAAGTCTGTGTTGTGGTTGATGGTGAGGGGTTTCCCCTTCTCTCCTGCCTCACCAAGGCCTGGCCTGAGGAATGGCTACAGCTTTGTTGACCCTTCGATGCAGAATTCCAGGACATGGTCTGAAGCCCCAACGTTGTAGAAGGAGGGTGTGCTCTGCTCTAAGTCCAAGTGCAGCCCAACCACTGATAGTTGGGCAGCATGACTCAGCATCTTGGCGTTGGCCTCCTCAGGCCAATACTCTCCATTCACCCTTTTCAGCGGCCAGACCCCATCCTCAGGGAGGTCCTCCCAGCTCTTCTCTTTCACCGTCCCTCTCACGGTCTCCGTCAGCACCCCCAGCTCCCAGTCTAGCCCGTCCCACACCTGTACCTCCCAGTAATGGTGCCCAGAGGCAAAGCCTTCCCTCCCCACCACAATGGGGAGCTGGTGCTCGATGATGGGCTGCTGGGCAGAGGGCTTGTGCTCGACTGTTCTCTGGTCAGAGGACACGGCAAGCTCAGAGTGTTTCCACACTTCATCCAGGGTGATGGGCACTGGGGAGAGAGAGAAGGAGCCGTTAGTGATAACCAGGTGAGAGGGCCAGGAGCAGAGATCCTCATGAGAAGAGGGACAAGGTGCCTTTTAGAGAAAACACTGAAAGGAGAGCTCCTGCTCCAGATCAGCCTGGAGTTCAAGAATGGCTTCTGTCCTGAGGGTGATGTCACTTTCCTGGCAGGCAAGGAAGGACACCTTCATTCCCAAGTGTGCTGCTCCCAGGTCTGTAGGTCTGCACTGTGGGACCTCGGCCATGGGTGTAGCAAGACCCAAGGGAGCATCCAGCCCACTTCCGTATGCCACTGCTCAGCAGAGAGCAACGTTTTGGCCAGCTTGATCCAGAAGGAACAGAGGAAACTTGCTCCCAGTGC
>NW_008804446.1:0-3486 GCF_000699145.1 Aptenodytes forsteri
AAATAAATAAATACACAAACAAAGACGACCATAAAAACTCCATTCCGTGGCTCTGCTATTTAAATTTGTATGTATGAATAACACACAAAATAAATGGACAGGCTTCTCGAAAAAATCTACCATGACCATCTGTCTGGCCAGGGTCTACCCAAACTGTTTGCCAAATGTGACCTTGTTTTCTCACCAGCAGATCATCAGTTTTCAACTAAATGAAAAAACAAACACCGTTAATTAAAATACATCATGGCCAGACTGATTTTCAGAGAAAAATTCAAAAGGAGGCACATTTTTAAGAATCATTATGGCAGTCAGCATCACTTGAAAGAAAAGATGCAGCACAAACCATCTTTTCTCTTCAGCATGTGCTTCATACCTATACATATCTCACTGCTTTTACAAGTATTCCTATAACAAAGGTTACAAGTCCACAGAACAACAGATTTGCATTATATGCTTCTGCAAACCAAAGGCAATATATCTTTTCAAGAAACACAAAATAAGTAAGAATAGAAACACCACGTTTAGTTTAAGAAGAAAAAAGAGGCTACGATGCTGAATGTCATTCTAGTATCTTAGAATGAGACCTGAATTCCTCCTCATATGAGACTGTCATAATCACCTTTTTGCTGTCTACCAAATAATTAAGGAAACTTTGCCTGTTTATAGCAGCTGCTTGGTGCATCAGCAGAAGCTAAGCAACAAAGTGCAGAGTATGGGGGATAAATTAAACTAGAACGTTGTGTGAAAGAGATCTAAAGTTAGCTTGTCGTGTAAAACCAAAGAAAACTGTATGTTCAGTTTAACGCAGTATTCAGCCATGAATTTATACATTGCAGCATCTCTCCTTGTGCAGCTAGCGCTTAGCTAATAGGTAAAAAGATCCCAGAAATGCATAGTTGCTATGCACCAGTGATTACTACTCAGAGAACTGAGAACAAGTTGTATATATTTTAAAACCACAGCTTTCTGCTATTGGTTTTATCTCAGGAAGACCAGTTATAAAGCTTCCAGACCAACTTCTGACTGCAGCAGTGTGTTTATTATGTGACCCTCTGTACCAGGGGCCTTACACAATCACTCATGCAGTTTCATAGTTGTTTGGAATAACAGGGTTTGCTCTAAGAAAAAAGTATCCTAAAGCGTCTGAAATAAAAACCTAATTTTGTTAATCCATTAATTGATACAAATGTGACCATAAATCATACCACAGACAAAAGCAGGTACAAGGACAGAAAGCAGCATTTCTTATAACTTGCCTTCTCAAAATACTTACTCCCCCACTCGCACCATGCACGAGCACACTTTCCCCTGCTTTGGCACGCCCTCTGAATGGAAAAACAGAAAATATTGGCATTATGATTGCAGTACATGCTCATTAAGCATCAGACTGCACATACTGACATCCAATCTCATCTTTCACACAGTATTATTTCCAATCTACGTTATGGCTAAACAGGTATAATCAGCCTCTCTGGGAAAACAAGGAGGCAAAATAAACCATATCATATATGAATTTAAGTAATATGCAATTATGTCAACATGCAACTAGCAGCAAGTAACAGTCTGGTACTGAACCTCAGTTCAAGATCTTCACCTGTTACAGATCTTAAAATAAACCACACTAGTCCTAATCATTTGTTCTATCAAGCTAAACCAGATTTCCAGTCCTAAACTCTCACCCAGCTGACACGGAAGGAAGTCTGGCTTTTACTCGTTATACTGTCCTATGGCAACAGCCAGGACTGTACACAGTCTCTCTGGCAGACAGGCTCACAAAGAAAAGAGGTGGGTCTGCGCTACAGCACATTGTCCGTTTAATTAAGAAATTAGAACTATTCCTGGTTTTCTTCCCTAGCTAAAATACCAATGAGTACTGAAAGAGAGTTACACGTTTTATTACGTGATACTTATCGAAGAAGTCTTTCCAGGTCTGTTCTCTTAAGAAGAAATACTTAACAGGAAAATACAGTCTCTAGCTTCTAGGTAACAATTATCTGGCAATTCCATCAGTATAACAAATTTAACTTAAGTGTTTTAAACATTTCCCACTCATTGATCTCTCCCCATTTTACAGGACAATGAAAATACGGGCTTCAATGTTTTAAATATTCAAAAGCAAAATGCACAAACTTAGATTGGGCACCTTACTTTTGGAAAAGAGCGCGATAAGCAGTGAAGGAGGGTATTCCAATCGCTGCTCCTTGCCTAAAGTCCAATTTATCCGACAAAGGAAAGACTCTATTAGCTGCAGCAACTGCATAATCTGCATATCCTCCAGAGATCGTACCAATGGTAAAAACTCTGTCACCTTTCTAGAAAGGAGGGAAAGAAAATAGAGAAATTAATCATCTCCCTTATTTTTTCCTTAATATACATTAAGAACCAGTTCACAGAAGTTTAGGCTATTTCTAACAGCTCACATTAAAAATAACCAGTTATACTTGTCACAGGGAAGATTTTTATAAATGCTAATACATACAATCAATGCAACACAAACCATATAATGTCATATACTTAGATTTAAGTGTCATAATTATAACCCCCACTCTACAGTGTAACACACAAACCTACTGTCTCATTAGTATTAACATGAATGAACCTGAACACTAAAGAATTCCATCCACAGATTCCAAACGCAAAACCTCAAAAGCTTTTACAAACACAAAAGAACCGTTTCTCAATTATTTTTGTTTAAACGTGGAAAAAAGATGTACTCTTAATATACCCTAAGGTAACTAAATATTGCTGCTGTTCTTCAACAGGGAATACTCAAACCAGCAATTCAGTAGGTGATGCAGGAAATGCACCACCTGGCAGTGTGCTGTATGCGTGTGCGCCTAGGCGCTTCAGTCCTGCCGATGGAGCACAGCGCCAGCTGCGGTGGTCCAGGTCAGCACCCAACCTCGTACAAGCCCGCTCGGAGAACGACAGCAGTATCCGTTAACATTCACAGTTACCGAGCTCTGATTGTTCTACTATTTGTATGTTGATCTCAATAAATATACAGCATGTGGACTGCGTCAGTTTGGTTTGCAGACGTCGGGTATTAACTCCTGTGCAGAGGGCTGCATATCAGCATAGCTGTTTCTCAAGCATTATGAGTATGCAAATGAGTGAGCCTGGCTGCTCAGCATTTTCAGGATGTCTGTCTGTGGCACGTACTGATCTCATCATCTCTCTCTTTCATGCAAGCAAAGAGCATCACAATTTCCATAAGAAACAAAAAGCACACACAGCAGATATAGCAAACTACTGATAAGAAACTACGAATAAACGTGATTCTTCTCTCTAGATAACCAAATCTCTCATCTCTCCCACAATAGTTACATAAATTCCAAGTCAGGAAATGCCAACACCATTTTAACTACAATTTTTTCTGTTTGTCTGAGACCAACAGCCTAGTGACTTGAAAGGAAGAACAGATTTAAAAACTAGATAAATTTCATAGATATCTTTTAGGAAACTGGTAATTGCCTTCTCGTGTCC
>NW_008804447.1:0-3511 GCF_000699145.1 Aptenodytes forsteri
AAAGCCTGTCTTACAAACACACAATAAACATAAATATATTTTTCTGCTATGTTCTTCCTTTCTGATTTTCCTGCTGTGAGTGTTCAGTGGAGCAGTAGGTAGAAGGTCTCAGTTATTTCTGAACTGGACTCGATGACTTCATCGGAGCAGCCCTTTCTGCTCCAGTTTCAGCCTGTAAGGATCAGGATTAGGCATGTGTGCCTGTGCAAAATTATTGTCCTTTTCCTAAGACACAAAAAACTTCTGCTTGCTTAGTTAAGGAACCAAGAGACTTTTTCCACCAAAAACTATAATGACATCTTAGAATCCAAAACAATATTTTTTTCTTTTCAAAAGGTTATTAGATTTGTCATTGCTAATCATATTCAAGACATCTCATTTAAAGCAAACATACATTCAATTAGCATGGATTTCCCTGCTGACAACAACAATGAAATATAAAGCATAGTTCTACTAAATATTTTTTAAGACACCTTTGGTATGGTAGTGACTCAAATGGATGTGATTTGTTTATTATGCCTTACTTTAGCTTTTTTACAATTATTATTAGAACAATAACTAAAAATAGTGCTTTTCAGGGTATAATAGTCACCTTAATCGGAGCTCAGTGCATAACAACACCCCTAAAATCAGAAGCAGATGTACCCCAGACAGATTCCTTTCCTTCTAAATTTTAGTTCAAAAGTATTCCTCCATAAAGTAAAGACTTTGTTTTTTTTAAATGAGTAAAAAGTACAGCTGGAGAATGAAAACATGTACATCTGAAGAGTTTGACAGCATTTCTACACAATATCTTGGGGGTTTGAACATGGCACTGGAGATTGCGAGGGAATTGCGAGCTGAACACACCAGTGTAGGTACTGCAAACTGTCTGAAACTAATCAGTTGAGAAATACAAAGAACAAGGTATATTGCAAAATCTAATTTGTAGTCTGTTTCACCATCTGTAGATTCAAAAACCAGTCAGAGTACTAAAGGTCAATGTTAATTGAAAATCTTTTCTCTAGATATGCAACCAAAAAAAAAGCCACCCAGGCGTGACAGAAGTATAACCTTCTACTAAGGTAATTAGGCACTGCAATATGTTGCTGTTGTCAATATTTTGTATTGCATTTAGGAAACATTTGTAATTTCTCTTTAAAATAGCTTTCCATCTTAAGTTGCTCACTTGCACACTGGGATGAGGAGAACGGCACTGTGAAGGATACTGTTAAATGTCACTGACAAGTCCTAAGGATAGCACGGCATCAAGTGCAATTACTAAAACTTTGTGGAAAAAGCGGTAAGAAGCTGGTGAATAACGTTGACGGTACTTCTTAGCACAATTAAGTAAATAAGAAAGAAAGCAGACGTTTGTTGGGGTGGGATCCCCACAGAGGTGAGCCGGTGCTGGTGTGAGAGTGTGGCGCTCCTGAACCTCGGATGGGCAGAGCAGTGGCCGGGGGGAACAGGGTGATGCCAGAGGATGCAGAGCTGTACCAGCGCTGAGGAACCCGTGTCACTGGTAGAGGTAAAGGAGTGGCCACTCAGTGGCACACAGGCTGGTAGGATAACAATGGTCCCAGGCTGGTAGGATAAAAATAGTCCCAGGAGATGCTCCAATATTTAATGCAACCAATGGCTTTGGAGTTACTATCAAACTTTTCTGTCATCTGGAAAAAGGGGAGTGACACTGGGGGCAGGTGGGAGAGCAGGAGAGAGAAAGGACACTAGAGACGACTCCTCAATCCTACACCTTTTGACCGTGTGGTCAACTGATGCTTGGACAATGCAGTCTATATTCTACTTTGCAGTGTTTGGCAGTGAAAGCAATCTCTAGGCAAGGCAGCGTAGGGATGCTCTCTTGAACTTCAGCCAGAATGATGATTTTTGTGAGCAGCCAGGAAAACACATGAAAGAGCAGCAAGTGAGGAAAGAAAACATAATATGGGAAGAAAAATCAGTAAACACCAGCAGAGCACGGGACTGTGTGAAGTATGAGAATACAAGGAGAACACAAACACTGGAGGTACTTCAAGTATCACCTTGCCATAGACAAGGAAGTGTTTGTCATAAAAAGAGGACTGGAGACAGGAGATGAGACCTGAGCAAAAGAAAAGTGATAGCTTGGGTAGAGAGCATGGGAAAATAGGGCTGGGAGAATGGTGTCCAGGAGGAACAGCCAGCAAAGAGAGTCCCTCTTGGTGGCTGAGAAGTGAGGGGATAAAAGGACAGAGAAAGCATGCAGAAGGAACTTTATTCCTATGAGCTGATGAAAAAGACTGAGCCTGTCTGCAGTGAGGTTAAGGATATTTAACTATTGCTCAAAAACTAGGTGAGCACTATGCTCCAGTTTTCCATAAAGAAGGTGACATCCAGCATGCAGGAAAAGGCAGAGCAGCTAATGGAGTCAAGGGCAGAGAAAAACATCGGTGGAGTCACATTTGAGAGCATGAAACTGTAAATCCAGGAGCATGTGGGGTTTTTTTAAACCATCTGAAAGTGATGCTATGTGACTGGGAAATCATAAATGTATTACCTACATTTAAGGAAATGAGGAGAGCGAATCAGGCAAATTTTAGGCTAACCACCATGCCCACATAGAATTTAAGGCTTTAAAACAACTTTAAAAGTTGAAGGAAGGTAATACAAAGTGCAACAGACTAATGGGACATTTTTATTTGATAAAGAGGTTTTTTACATGAAGGAAATCCATCAGAAGAAGGGAATGCAATAGATCTCATCTCTTTGATAAAACATTAAAATAATGCAACTATGGAAACTCTTAGGTGGGAGAAAATGGTGATTTCGTAGCTTAAGCATATGGCGGTATTGTTTAAGGGGAAAAATGGCATTCCCCTTAGGAATAAGGAACTAGAAGCATCAGGCTGAAATTCTTCAGAAATGGATCGTGAAAATAACTATTCATTCATTTAATTAATGATCTCAACATGAAATCTGAAAGGGTTCTGAGAGAAGCTGCGTACGATATGGGATAAAAAATCACAGTTTATATAGCAGAGAATTGGGATGTCACAGGGAAGTATCACTTTGAGGATGGAGAGCGCAGCAGATGTCTGTGAATCCCTGCAGGAGGAGCTTTGTAGGATCTGGTCCCATTCAGAGAAGGCAAGGAGCTGCTTTCAAAGTCTTAAGAACATTTTCAGATGGATTCTAATGAACAGAAGACTGGGGAGAAGCAGAGAAACCTCAGATTGACTGACTTTTTCTACAATGCGTCTCTTTTCTACTGGTATTTCTGCAGCAGCTGGATACAGTCAGTTATAAATGAATATTTTTGAAGGTAGCCTGTAGTTTCAGTGACTGTTTACCATTTTACTTAACTCCCTCATTGTTTATACACATGCATACATCCAAAAACATGCAAGAAAGCGTTAGCACTACGGCTTCTTCCCACAAGAGAGAAAACCAGCCTTCTCCTCTCCCAGCACACAAAACCAGCCTCGCCTTACAAATTCCCTGCTCTCTGCAGCTTGTAAGAAAAAAATAAGCCTTGCTTAAAAAAAAAAAA
>NW_008804448.1:0-3519 GCF_000699145.1 Aptenodytes forsteri
TGCCAGGGACTCTTCTTCCTCTGATCTATTGCTGCTTCCATGTCTCAACTGCCCTTCCGATTTATCTGCCTTTCCAGTTTGTCTCCAGCCTTCTTTCTTTTCTTTATTACTTCATGTCACTGTTCCTGGATCTAGTTTATAATCTATTCTGAACCAAACCATTATTTCTCTGAGTCTTAATTTAAAGAAACTGAAAAAGCTTTCATCTTTTTCTTATTGCTGTTTTGATGTAAAATCTTTTTGAATTTATATTAACAGCACTATTGAACTCTCAAAGACTCACGCTGCTGTGTGTGTATTTTTCTTACATTTATCCATGTTTCAAATACGCCGTTAAACACAACTGTGTCTGTTCTTCACATCCTGAGCTCCTAGGGATTTTGGGGGTATAGCCTGATGAACAGTAGGAATACTTACAGTCCTTATAGCCTTGCTGTTTGTAGGTTTTCTGTTTGTTTGCTTTGTCTCAGCTTGAAAAGTGTACTAATTTATAAATGCCCATAATGATTCAGCTTAATTCAAGTTCAGTAATCATTAATTATTAACATCTCTCTTTTTGCTGGCCTTTTCAGATGATAAAACCATATTATAAGTCACCTTTCTTTACTTAGTAAGATGAAACAATATTATGTAAAACTGCAGGTACTCGTAAATCTCTGTCTCTTCTTACTGGTCTCAGATTCTGACTGTTGCTTGTTCCATAGGGATACGGAGCTGCAAATGAAGAACAAAAATGAGAAATTTACAGAAAAAGAAACTGTTTAAAGTTAAATTTATAATTTGATCTCAGAAGCTTTTGAAGTAAAAGTGCAAGAGACTGACATGGCTCTTGCAGCTTTCTAAAGCTGCATACAAGATAGAAGTCCAGTTGTTCTGTCAGGGTGGATTAACTGCCTTCAGCGGTTGTTCCTGCTGTTTGCTTTTTAAATACATAAAGATTTTTTTCCCTCTTTCTCTAAGACTCCCCAGAAATATAAAGCGTCCATGCTTAAGCTTTTGTTAATATTTGTTCCTACAAGAAGTCAGAGAGAACACGCTGCATTATTAGTAATTTTCACTTGTTTCCTTTGAGCAGGATGTAATGGTTGCTGGTGGAATGGAGAGCATGTCTAATGTTCCCTATACAATGAGCAGAGGATCAACGCCTTATGGAGGAGTAAAGCTGGAAGACCTGATAGTAAAAGATGGGCTGACAGATGCTTATAACCATATCCATATGGTAAATATTCCTGCACAGTACTAAAGTATCAACCATAGGGCTGATGCAGCTTTGAAGAGCTTGCTTATAATTATTATGAAACTACTTCATCTAGCAAACCTAGAAATGAGGAATAACATTAACGGAGGAGGAGGAAGTCTTCCATTTCCAGGCTTCCTGTAGTAACTGTAATGGAGGGGCTAGACAGAAGACCAGAACAGAATAGCAAATTGCGTGTTAATATTTATCTGTCTCTGATTGAAGTCTGAATAGCCTAGAGCAGGGATTAAAAAAAATAAAACTCTGCTACTGGTAGATTGCTGTTGCTCCATCTGTGGGAGAGAGCAGTCAAGTTACGTGATGTCTTTGAGGGCACCTACTCTGTACGGTTCAGCAGGCTCGCATGTTTATTTTCCCTCCCCCATTGTACATACCTCATATCTTCTGTTGGAAGGTTTGAGTCAGCTGATGTGCTTACTCATCAGCATGGTAACTTAAATTGGACAAACAACTGCAAACTTAGAATGGGTTTGGAAAACAACTGATATGCAGATAGTGAAGAACAAGCATCAGGGAAGAACAGTTTGAAAAGAGAATGGCTACTTTCAGTTTACGAATATTTCTGACCTCTGCCTCTGGTAATTCACAATTGTAGGGCATTATTGATTGATCAGTTAGTGTTCTTGCTGGTGTACAGGAAAAGATGTCATGAAGAATATTCTACTGTGATCCATATATTTGATACAGACCTCACTGCTTCCGTGCGTGATTTATTCTTTTTGCAGTATAGCGCACTGTGCTTAGGCTATTGGTTGAAATCCACTCCCACATTTCAGCCAAAATGGATTTTGATTGTGAGGATTTTTATAGGAACGCAAATAGTGGCTTTGCTAGTTCCTGTATATGGGGAAAAACTAGAGAAGTTGGTTATAATACATGAGGTTTTAATAGAGTGGGACAATATTTCAGAACCTTTTGTCTTTATTATAGACAAGCAGCTGTAGGTTGCTTGGAAAACCTTAACAATCTTTGTGAGAATATACAGAAAGGCCCATCTGATGGCTTTAGGAGCTTACTCTTGTCTATGTTTTGGCAATAGACTACGTTGTTGGTGCTATGGAGGCTTTAAATTCTTTAACTGCATAGAAGTGAACTTGCTTGTTGGAAGACTGGAGGAGCACAGTACTAAAGGGTTTTGTGTTGATTCAGTGAGTTTTCTACAGAAATGAGAAGCTGGAACAAAACCTGTTTAAAAACAAATCTTTCAGGTTGCCTAAATGAGTATCTTTTTTTTATTTTCACCAGGTATTTAGACAGTGTTGGTAATTAATTATGATTGTATGATTATGATTGACCTATATATAAAATTATTTGATTGTTTCATTCTACTTATTTCATTCCTGTTATTAGGCAAAAGGTATACATACTTTTATTTGTACAGTTTTTAGAGTATCAGATCCCGAAGGCTAAATAAGCCCTGTGTGTTGACCTGTTCTTGTAACCTTTGGAACAGACAGGTTAATAATGGAATGAAAACACTAGTAAGATGATGCAAACGTACTGTTCTGTGGCTGAGCAACGCTCTTCAGTCTCTGAAGACATCAACCTTACATACTTTAAAACTTGCTTTTGCATGCAGTTTTTTAACTTAAAAAAAAGTCTTGTAATGAATGTTCCTTCATGGCTTTCATAATCTGGATCCAGAAAACGTTTGCTAAATCTGAAGTTTATATTCCAAAACCAGAAGTTACTATTTGATCATGACTGTGTAAATTAGAAATGGACACCAAATATTAGTCACATTCAATTCTGGAAATCTGCTGGTTGAGTTTTTTCAGCTACGTTTGTAGTTCACGTCTCCAGAAATACCAAACCTAACGTGCCTGGTTTTCTCCAAGGGCAACTGTGCTGAGAATACTGCGAAGAAGTTTACTATTTCGCGAGAGGAACAAGACACTTACGCCATAGGCTCTTACACTAAGAGCAAAACAGCCTGGGATTCAGGAATACTGAAAAATGAAATAGTTCCTGTCACTATTTCAAAAAAAGGTATTATGGAAAGGTGTGATAAAATGAATTGTGTTTCTCATTGAAAGCCGTAACATTGTCCTGTGTTCAGTGCAAATTGTGTTGTTTAAACATGCAGGTGTCAGGAACACTAATTTTAGATCAGCTAAGAATTTTCTGTTAGGCAGACTTTCTGGTGAACAGCAGTCCGTGACCTGTGATCTGGTTTTGGTTTTTAATTTTTCTTTAATGTTACGTACCATATCTTCTTCCTTTTTTATGTAAGTGGAAGACTAGCTATTGAACTTAGTTAG
>NW_008804449.1:0-3529 GCF_000699145.1 Aptenodytes forsteri
CCGCCGGGGCAACTGGCTGCGGGGGGGAGAGGCTGTTGCCACCCCAGTGGCATCAGGGCAAGGTGCATGGCACTGTACATCTTACCACGGTGGCTTTGCTTGCTTTTGTCCCATGTGCTGCTCACTGCATTCCAGGTTTTAAGTGTAGCCACGTATTTCTGCTCCTCGGGTTATGGAGAGATGAGGGAAGAGGCGTTTGCAGGAATATGACCTTTCTGAAAGATGTGATTACACCACAGAGTGGGCAGAAAGGAATGATATATGCCAAGGGTGAGAGGAGCTACAGCAACAGAGAAAAACACTGAAGAGCACAATGCTTTGGTAGGGGCGTGGGGGGAAGAACCGAGACAACTAGTGAACGTGGGAAGAGCCCACTGGACCCCGTGGAGATGCTGCAGGAGAGCTGCGCCGTGGCTGCACCGGGTGGGAGGACCAGCCCCCTGGGAGGATGCTGCTGCCAGCCCAGCCGCTGGCGGGGAGGAGGATGCTCCCGGCACCGCCTGGGAGGGAGGGCTCCAGCTGGGGGGCTGGGGGCTGCCCACCCATGCTGCTCAGGGTCCGTGGGGGAGTTCACTGCTGCTGATGAAGGAGGTGCCCATTCAGGTGAGATGAGATACTTGACAGCTCTCTCTGAATGGTGACCTGATTTAATCATTATTATACCAGTTTCCTTGTGGGAAAAAAGAAACTTGGCTGCTGCTTTTAGCTGTGCAGCTCACCACCTTCATTTAGACCCTCATCAGACCCACATTAGGCCACTCAGAGGCACCTCTGATTAGGCTCCCTCTGAAACAGCCGCAGGATTCAGGAGGTGCAGAACATGCTTTTTCACTTGCATTGCAGAAATGGCGAAAGCACCACAGTGGATGCAGCCAGGGCTGCAGCTGCTCTGACATCTCCTTCATCTAGTGCCTTTCTGGAGGAGGCAGAGGAATGACTCCTTCCCACGCTACAGTGGTGCTACCTCTTGAATGGCTGGGGGCATGCACAACATTGTGTCTCCAAGAAAAACACGGACTACCTCCATCAGCAGTAGGTCAGTATTTATTTTTGCTGGCCTTCCTTATATGCAAAAGTGTAATCCCTTGACAACCAAGACTTCTACATTTTAGAGTCTTAAAGTGTTACCACAACAAAGTATCCACCCTTTTCCAGCCTAGTCAAACTTCTAAGAACAAAGAAAAATGAAATTATAGAGTAACAGTAATCTTATTTCAGTTAATGATCTCATATAATAACTTGTTTGTGACAAAACCCATCTCTTTCTCCTGAACACTGTTCAGCCACTAAACTGTGGAATCAGGATCAATTTCTGGAATAGGAAAGAACATGTTCTTGTTTGTTTCATTTGAATTTCTCTTTTAATGTGTTGGTAATATCTGCAATGCCCACTGCTGATGTAATATAGATGTAATTCTCAGCTCATTTAGTTGCTGCCTCAATAGGAAAACAATGCCTAGTGGGAGTGATGATTAGAAAGCAGCAGCGGAGATACGAAGCATGGATAAATGAAATGAATAGCAGAAAAGTTACTGATGACATGATCTCTGGCCACATCAGTCAACTGGTACTCTGATGCACTAAACTGCTGTCTTTATTTTTTTTTTTAAGTGATAGCCACATTATAAAGCAGCAAAGAGGAGGAAAGCAAGAAAGAATGCATAATACACCCTCTCCTCCCGACCCCAACGTCATGGGAGCATCAAGTGTGGAGGAGACAGAGTCGTAAAAATGAATTGCATGGAGCATGCCTCTCAAGCTGTTATCTGTTATTTATAAAGAATTAAAATGAGCTAGTTATTTCATACGTGCCAGAAAAATGAGTTCATCAGTATTGTGCCGAAATGCATTATGACTTACTGATTCCTGATTTCATAGCTGTTGTACTTATTTGAAAACATATTTATATGCTTTGTATCAACTGCTAACCATTGAATTTTTATTGTACATTACAGAGAAAAATCTTATATTTCAATTTGCATCTCACTTGATTCATTGACACCCAATATATAATTCTGGTCTTGTATGATTTACTTGGGAAATATCTGATCATAGGCTTTGAGAATACCCCTTCCTAATGCAGACAGGTAACTGCCGTTAAGGCCAGTCACACCATGTGGTTGCATAGGTAAACAGAGTTCCAGTATCTACCCACAACCAAAACCAGTGTGCTAGAAATGACTGTATTTACATACAGCCTGGCAAAATCTACATGTTAAACAAAAAGTGACTGAAAATATCCAGACTTCATGAAGGGCATTGAGGAGCTAAAGGGAACGAAATGCATGAAGAACGTGTGGTCTCGTGTCCAGCTCCGCTCTCAGGGCGGCCGCTCAAAGGCAAGCGAGGGCAGAGAGCGTGGGCAGGAGATGGAGCAGTCTCTTATCTTAATGGAGGTAATGCTTAAACTCAGACTGTTCTAACTAAGACTGGTCCATGGATCAGTAGTCCTTGGTGAATTCTACATCTGTGCCAAGGCATGCTTAGCAGGGCCAGAGGATCTAGGTCAGTATCTTCATTAACTTTTAAATTGATTGAAAGCTGGGAAAGTTCTTTCCTTTCTATCCCACCCCCAGGTAGCAAGCAGTTTTATTAAAAAGACCCAAAAAACAACAAAACCTCGATTTTTAAGAAACTATACAGACTGGCAGCATTTTAGCTGTCAGTGGGAGCTATTGCTGCTTGGTGCCTCTGAAATTCAGCCTGCTGTTATGGAGGAGAATAAGCGTGATTTCCAAAGCCCTGTCCGAGGCACCCACGCCTGAAATGTCAGTTTTCTCTGTGCAGAGCAGAGCTGTTGTGTTCCCCGCACGGAGCCTGGCATTCCCCAGGGGAGAGCGGCACTGCCCTGGGGAGGGGGCCCTGTTTGGCAATCGGGGCTGACTGTCCCGAGCGGGGCAGTGATGCCCACCATATGGGTACCAGTATCATCACAACCCACATGAGGGGAAGGTAAACATGCGGTTGGACGGGGCAGGCTCCTCAGCAACCATCTTTAATGTGGCATTAGCGGTAAAGGTTTTCAGCAAGATTCTGCTCAGTCCTAGCTGAACGAGCTGAGAAATACCACAGACAAACTCCTTACCCTGCTAAACAAAATGGCAAAACTTCCATTACCTTTAAAGTTTTTCACTTGAGGTTTTTTTTTCCCCTTTAAATCGTTGTCAGAACATTTCTATTAATTTTATTCCTAGCCTCTAGGTACAGACAATGCCCAGCGACTTGTAGGTCTGGGCTGTCAAGGAAAACTGATTTACCAATTTAGCTACTTTTCTTAAACTGAGTAGTTAGACTCCAATTAATATAATCAAGATATAGAAGGCCAAAAAGGCCTTACTGGAAAGATCATCTGGAATGAAGGGTACTGGTAGTGCCCGTGATAGGATTAGTGAAAGCATATTGATGAGAAAGAGCCTGCAATTATAATAAAATAATGATCTATATTTAATCTTGTAAACTGAAATTATTTTTATTTATAGGGCATATCTCCCTGCAGGTGTTTATACACATGGGTAAGATCCCCCTGAGC
>NW_008804450.1:0-3563 GCF_000699145.1 Aptenodytes forsteri
TTTTTCTTCACGTTTTACTTATATAAAAGAATATTGCAAAATCACAAAATATTTATGAAAGAAAAAACAGTTTCATATCTTAGTTTCTAGAAAATTGGCCCTTGATTTTGTCCCACTGGTCTATGATTTGCAATTAGAAGTTATGTTACTGGATTCAGTACTTTTTATTAAACCTCTATTTCACTTCTTTTTCTTCCTTTCCTGTAATCTTTTACCATCTCCTGCTGTTTTGGAGAGAAAACTATCAGTTCTCCTGCCTATTTGCCTTTACATTACATCTATTTGATTGTGTTATTTTCCCTTCAATTGCTTTTGCCACTTGGGGTCTTAAGAGAGGAAAACTGTCTCCAAGATGATATTTCAAAAACAATTTAGCCAGCCTTCATGCATTGTTTTCTGAAGTAGCAGCACAATCAGTAGATGATACAATAACACCAATGGGTTCTCAGACGTGATGTATCCCATGCCAACAATAGTTCTTACTTAAAACCTTGCTGTCTCCCTTAAATATATCACTCTCTTCTTAGACTTTTCTGATGCTTTGTAACCTGAAAAAAGAAAGAAAGATTTTTTCCAAAGTAAATTCGTTCCACCCAGTGACTGGTTCCTGTCTATACTTATACAATGCTTGTATAGTGAGTTCCCAATCTGAGCAAGTCTACAGCTATTACAATATTCATAACAGAGAATACATCATTGGCTGTAGACAGACTAAGTGGCCCTCAGCTTCACAAATTTTTAGGTACAGTTTTCCTGTGCATTTCTTCTAGAAATTATTCTCCATTTTGCATAAAAGTTAGTTCTGTGTCATTTACTTACGTAAATGAGGTAGGTTTTTCTACTCCACAAAGAAAAAATAAAGTGTCAAACTTTCTGACCAGATCCTAGATCTCTGAAAAAGCCCCAGGCTGCATGTGCCGTGTGCTCAGGCAGCAGAGCTGGGTTAGCCAAGAAGTTGCCTTAGTGTCCTTGAGATGGGTTCAGAAGGAAAAAGCTTGTGTATACCTGTAATGAGCAGGAGCAGAGAGAGCCCCACGCACCTAAGTGACATAAGGGCTAGTTTTTTAGCTCCACCTAGTGGAGTCTTGAAAGGTCTTCTCTGCAAGTTGAGGTCATCTCAGTACATTTGCATGTAAACCATCAGGATATTTATCTAGCACTGGTCATCTTTCAGCCACTTCAGCCACCTCATTCTTGCTGTAGTTGTGTTGTCGATGTCTCTCTCTCTCTGGGACAGTGGCATACCAGTCTTCCACAGTGAGGGATCAGTATTTTCATTGTGAAGGTTGTCTGGTGCTCAAAAAACCATACATTTATTTGGATTGTTTTTGAAGTAAAGAGTGCATAGATTCAATACTATAAGTCTGGGTAAAAGGTTCCTGAAATACAGGAATTTGGGAAGAGAAAAATAAGCAGCTTGCTTAGAGGTCAATAGATTCTTCCTCAAACCTTAGGCTAATACTGTCTGAGATCAGATCCCTGGTGGCTTTTGCATTGCACCACTATTTTTCTGAGAAAGTGGAATTTAAAATTATAGCCTTGAACAACCTAGACACAGCTCTTGCTGTGTGCACATGTAATCTTACAAATCAGATGGATTACACTGTGCATGGAGGGACTGAATTGCGGAAATACTTTTTAACGACCAAAAATCCTGCCATTTGAAAATATTAGGTACCTTAAAGAGGTATGCAGTAGCCATTTTGCTTTCTCTGTGTACAGTGTAAACCAAAGCTGGCCCTTTTCAGGAATTCAAGAGATGCATTTTTCCTGTAATCTCCTTCCAGAACGGGCTTTTTCCTATGGATGAGGGTGGAGAATGCAGCAGGACAAGGAAAACTGGAAGGTATATAAGCCCTTTGGAAAGAGGGTTTCTTTCTAACATTTATTTATGCTAGGAGTTTGAACTTCTCTATGTACCTGGGAAGTTCTGTACTTTTGTGTGATAAATGAATGGATGTGCTCAGAGTATGCAGGGAGCACACAGACTAGCACAGAAGACATCACACTTCTCAGACCTATGGTTTCAGTGTCTTCATCTCTCTGGAATTATTTGATTGAGCTGAAAATCTTATTAAGATCTCTACTGTAGTAATAGCCCGTTTTTTATTTGGATTCCATTGAAATTTGACATATTCCATGAGTAAGATA
This sequence comes from Aptenodytes forsteri, assembly GCF_000699145.1. Lineage (NCBI taxonomy): Eukaryota > Metazoa > Chordata > Aves > Sphenisciformes > Spheniscidae > Aptenodytes > Aptenodytes forsteri. The sequence continues at coordinate 2,152 of NW_008804450.1, forward strand.
AAATTAAGTACCCAAAACAGATCATTTGACAAAAGCCTCTGGATATACAGTGCTTCTGAAGGTCAGCAGTGATTGATGCTGCACATTCAGTCTATGTCACTGACTGGCCCACAAATCCTTGTTGCAACACAGTTATCTCAGTGTGTTCTGGTCATTTTTTATTCCTTTGGGAAAATTTTTAACATGGCACTGAACAAAAGATTCAGACTGTTTAGGTAAGCACAAGCCTAAATATTGGGGTTTGTGGGAGAAAATGGGCTCCCTGGCTGCAGCCAGGAACTGCTTTTCCTTCATGTCACACAAGCTCGATTTCCTCATGGGTTCTAGGAAGTCCCAGAGAGTGAGCCTTTTCCTCTTCCCAAACTGTGGAAGTCAAAGAAGGGTTGTAGAGGGCTACCATTTGGGGTGGGTCTGAGATACTCTCTGCCTCTGAAAAGGCAGCAACTAGGTCCAGAGTAACTGGAAATCTGAAACATCTAAAAGTTCAAATGCAAAGCTGAGGCACGTGTGATTCATACAAAGAGTGGAGGAACTGGTTGTGGGTAGGGGGACCAACACAGGGACTAAGTGAATAAGATCTAGACCTAGCTGGGAAGGTCCGGCTGAAGCAAGGGCAGGGAGTCCAGCTAGGTTAAGCTCATAAAAGAAAAGACTAGATGAATTCTGTAGTATCTAAGACCTATGCTAACTTGTAACATGATCCTGTCTGTAATAAAACTATAAAGCATCGTAGGTTGTCATGCAGCAAAGAGCAACTTTTCATACACTAGTAATATTTTAATGATGTCTACCTACTGGGTCATTAGAATAAATAAAATTAGACTAAATTGGAAATGTTGACAAACATGGTTCCATTTTCAGGAAGGGACAAATGGAGAAAGAAATAAACAGATGTATCTTCACTCATATGCATAATTTACTCTAACCACTGCCATTAGTTTGGGATACAGATTAAGCTCCTTGGGTGCTCTACATTAGCAAATTAGTGGGATGGGTCCTTTTTGGTGTGAATTTGCCTTTTGTCTATATTTGGGAGTTCTGTGGTACACACTCAGGAGAACCAGCAATACATTCAATGTCCTGGTCTAGTCACACATTGGGGCATCATCCAGAGCACCCCCTGGCAAAGCAGACCGAAGGCCTTCTAGCAATTGGCTTTCTACTTAAGTTGTGCATGCCCAGAAGCAGCACTTGGTGCAAGCCCCATTGCACCTAAACACACAATGTGGAAATAAAGTCTTTGAGAGATAATGGATCATAGCAAACATAACCGTGACCATTTCCTCTTTGCACTCTATCAGTAAGTAACAGAAATAGAAATAGAGATTTCACAGAATCACAGAATCGCACGATGGTTGAGGTTGGAAGGCACTTCTGGAGGTCATCTGCTCAAGCAGGGCCACCTAGAGCCA
>NW_008804451.1:0-3575 GCF_000699145.1 Aptenodytes forsteri
AAAAAAAAAAAGCAGTGAGAATAAGAAACCTCTACAGAATAGGGAGAAGACTGGTAACGTGGCAGAGAAACACTCGCATCTTTTTAGAAGAAATAGGAACCAAATCCACACCAATCCAAATGAAAGGACATGAAATGGTTACGACAGGAAGCGGAATTGTATCTGCTGCATTTGTCCTGCCCTGAAACTAAACCCAGTTCGCAGTGAGGGGTTTCCATCCTCACGTTGTTGTATGCCAGTGGACAGGAGGGATGAGTGGGAGGTATCACCAACACACTGCCCAGGCAAAACGTCTTGGAAAACCTGTGGCAGTAGGCATCATTCGTCTTTTCCAGGAAAAGGTGGAAAGTCAAAAAGGTGAATGAGTTCTAGCAAAACACTCAGTATCTAGAAGATCCACTGGCTCCAGTGAATCTGCATACAAACTTGCTCACACTTAGGATCCACTCTCGCGACTCACAAGAACGGCATTACCACATTCCACTGAGGGCTTTTCTAACCCCAGAAGCAGCCTCTCCAGCTGTTCTCTCTTGCTATTAGCATTGTTTCATTACATCTGCTGATTACCCCTCGTAGTCTTTTGTTCCCTTCCCATCACGCCGATGTTCATCGCAAACAAGACAGATATTGTACAATGCACGATGTGCCTGCATAAACACTGCAAACGAAAGGCTCGTAGTGAAAAACCTAAATCAGCTTTGTAAAGGCTGTTTTTACGCTGGAAAAGAACACTGCTATCCCCAGTGAGCAAGTGGGACGTCAGGAAACAAAAAGAGGAATAAAGCGTTTAAATCCAGTGCTTGTACAAGAGAGGCAGGGACCACAATCAATTTGGACGCAGAAATGAAGGTAAAAGGTTGAAGGTAAACATTCCATATTCTTTACAATACCTTACTTTACGGATTATCCCCATACAGTTATTCTTCAGCTAGCTGCTAGCTTTGAATCGGAAAGCGCTCAGAACACCTTGCTGAAAAGCATGCTTCATGTTGGCCTAACATCACGGTGCAAAATACCACCACGTCGAATAGGTGGGATTTCCAAACTACACAGGAACTACTGAGATGAAGCGCAGAACTTCGGAGATGGAACCCATCTTGCCCCCCCAGCTATCCAAGGAATATAAAAAGAGGGCAGAATCTTAATAAAGAACAAAGTGTTTTACAGAGTTGGAAAAAGAACAGATGCATGATGTTAATTTGCCACAAGGTGGCATGTGCTGATCTAAAATAAGTTCCAGTCAGGTAAGATTTGTAAGACCTAAACAGCAACACTCAGATCTGGGGGAGGCAGGTTCAACTTCAGTGGAGTTATTCCACTTGCGTCAGGTTTGAACTCGGCCCTACAGTATTAGAGAACCTCATTATGTTCCTCGGATTATCACCAAACTTGAATTCACACTTCTCCCTGGAAAAGGAAAAAGTTTCCTTTTCCCCGTTTCACCCCTTATATTCTATTGAGTTGCTCCGACTAAGCAAAAAATGCCTTTTCTCGGCTGTACCTGGGAGCCTGTATCTTATGCTCCATCTCGGTGAGTTTTCTGCTGGTTCTGGTTCATTCTCTGAACCGAAAAACGTTATCTTTCAAAATATGACATTTCTGAGCATTCCCACCAACATGGATTTCTCTGCGCCACAGTCCTGAGAGGGCTCTTCACGGTTCAGCCTGCCGAGAGGAGTGGTGACGGAGGCAGACTTGCCCCCCTCCGCTGTGCGTTCCCCTCCGCACCATTGTACGGGCACAAGTGTTTGTGCAGCTGCACCACGAGCTGGATCAAGGACACGGTGTGGTGAAAACCTAATCTTTTTCCTTATTTCAGACAGAAAGGAGCAAAGCCAGCGTTTATTTTCAAAAAGTGCCGTACGCCTCTGTGGTTGTATCTTTACAACAAAACAAAGAAAACTTCATGCTTTCTTCCATGAATTTTATGAACTTTATAAATTCTTTCTGAAGCATGCAGGAAGTTTGTTTATTCATGTAATTATGTAATGATAAACACAAATTTTGGGAACAGATATCACATGGCGTGCTCACAGCCATGCTCGGCATTCCAGCCCTGAGCCAGCAAAACCCTAAACACACGAGAATTGTAATTGATGGCAAAGGCACAAATCACACTCAGCAGGATTGAACACTAAATGTGTGTCCTGTAGTTAATTTAAAAAATGAAACTTGTAAACTTTAGCAACAGTTTCTGACAGGTAGACACGGGAAGGGAAACCGCATTCGAGTCTTTCAGAGGGAGACAGAGGTAAGAGTCCCACGGCCATTTTTTTGCTTGTTTAGAAATTACAGTTACTGTAGGAAATGCGGTATGCTAACGCTGTCAAAAACCAAGACGTGTTTAAGACACTTCAGTACTAATAGGACTGACACGTTTTAAGAAGCAAGCCCTGCATCTCCTAGGCTGACAGCTCCTTTAGCGTAGTAGAATGCAAAGGAGCAACAGAGATTTCAGTGTTTCCACTAAGTTCCCAAATCTGTTTTTACCTTTTAAAAACTTAAGTTAAAAATACATTAAAAATGCTAGTGTTTATGTGATTTATATGATGTACTACAGACACTAATTGTACAAGCTAACGTACTAATGTGGCTAAGACAGACACATAATGCTGTCAAAAATCTGCAAGTATCTTGAAAACCACAACTTAACTTCACAAGTGTGTTACAAGGACACTCACTCCAAAAACATCCTTACTACCCGGCAGACAGATGTTTCAGCCTAGCACACTAATGCACCACAAAGGTTTACAGCTCTTACTACTCCTTTAATCAGGAACTGTGTATTCAACTCTAGTATTAAAATAAACCATTACAAACCTATTCTACTCTGTGTCCAAGACCCAAGTACCTTTTATGCCTGTTAAAAATGCTAAAAAACCCTTTAACTAAGCCTCTCAAAACCCTAACCGATGTCTGTTTGGCATCTCTTCATCGCCGACACTAAAACCCTTAATGAGCAAGACACCAACACAGCCAACAGAGCAGTTAGCTGGAGCAGAGGCCTTTCGGGGTATAAACGTGACAAGCCCCCATCAGCTGTAGGCACAATTTACCTGAAAGACACAATCTTTTGAAAATTTTCAATTAAGTCCCCAAACTTTAACCTCTAAGAAGAATCAAAGACTCATGATGATGCTAAAAACATTGAACTGCGTCAGTAAATTTATTCATTATTGTTTTGTGTATTTCTCGGTGTGCAGCACCTACAGCAGGCCCAAGGCTTGGCTCCCGCCCAGCCTGGGCCGGGCGGAGGCGGCTGAGGGGGACACCGACCCCTTACGCATCTCCGATTTGGAAGAAAACGGGTAATCTTAGATAACGTGAGCGTCACGCTGCAGCTTTCAGGAGGCGGCAAGTTCTCCCTCAGCCATTTCTCCTCAGCGAGAGGAGGCGTGTGCTCGCTCCGCCTGCTTTTGTGTCACGCCGCCTCCCCCCACAGCGCCTCTAAAGCCGCGCTGAGGACGCGGCTGCTCGGGGAAGCGCAAGGCGAGCCGGGGCGGCGGGGCCCGGGCCGGCGGGAGAAGCCCCGGCCGCGCCACCGCCCTCCCCTCAGCCCGCTCCCGCCCAGCGGC
>NW_008804452.1:0-3585 GCF_000699145.1 Aptenodytes forsteri
AAAAAAAAATCAAAATCAAACAAAACAACAAACCACCACAGGAAAGCTTTAACAACATGCTACGGTGCTGGAAAAAATATCAATTAGTTTTTAAGCATGAAATTTGAGGGAGACATTCACTTTGAATTTGTCACATTTTCCCCTAAACTCAAAGGAAGAAACAGCTTGAAGTCCAGCTTCCTCATGGTGACTATTTTTGGTTTAGATCCCATTGAGTATTTTTTGTTATTATTTAGAATTGGCAGATTATGGTGTTGTTTCTACAGACCAAGTAGCAGCTTAACAAAAAAAGTACTTTACATGGATGATCTATGGTGTAATGTGATAAAGATGAGAAGATTATGCCTCAAGTGAAGCAGCCACTGGGACTCATATCCACTAAAACCACATAGAAAGCATCAGCTATGTACTTGCCCATATATCTTTGTATAGAAAGGGATGGGGGAGGTATAAATCACATTAAAATCTCTGAATCTGAGGAAAAAACTGATGAAAAACCTCAAACTCTCTTACCTTTCAAAGTGTTTATCCCATAGTTTCTTGATTGCTTTGTCTTTCAATCCCTCCAAGACAAAGAGATGAGTTGCTCCATCCAGTAAGTGAAAACCAGTAACAATATCCAACTCTGAAACTTTCTCAAGTGTGGTTTTCAGTTTTAATGCAGCAAGAGCCATTCCGATTAAGTGTACAGGATAGCAGTCCAGCTGGAGGGCTTTAGCATTGATTTCTGTAATCTCTTCCACCAAATCATGTAATAACGATGAATTATTGTAGTCAAAAATGTAGATTATACAACCATATAGGCAATTTGTGACTTGAGCATCAGCAATTTCTGCATGCATTCCCAATGGCACAGCTATTTCCACTCTTACTTTCAAAAGCGAGTCTGATTCTAGGTAATGTCCCATAGGTAGCAGGGAAGAACTACTCACTAATTCTGTTATATTCTCATTTTTATCCTCCTCACTGAAAGCAGCTGTATTTGGAGCTGAACAGTTATGGATGGGAGCACTGATAGTCAAGTACTTTTTACCCAACAATAAATCAGTTAGACTGACTTTAGCTATCCCATGCGGATGCCACACTTTGTTCTTTGTAAAAGAATTACAGATTGTGGATTTGCAAGCAAGGAAGCTCACCTTACCCATGTTTTCATCAGCTTCATCCTCCCCAAACAAACATGGCTCTTTTGTGTTGTTTTCCATGTTTCTATCCCGGTCATGAACTTCAATCTCCAAAGGCAGACCTCTAAGATACCTCTGCAATTCCCCAGGTTTCATTGTCCCTGTTAGAAGTACATTAACATCCTTAAAGTAGACATGAGTTCCATGGATTTGTCCATGAGTCCGATGAGGTGGGAAGTTGTGAAATTTGTATTTGCAGTAGGTGGGAACACACAATTGCTAAAGAACAAAAACCGGGGAGAAACAGATATTTGCAGTGTTAACCTTTTTCCTTTTTATTTTTAACCTCACAGAACAATCAGCTTTTCTAGTAGATAAGGTATGGGGGGATGTACTTCATGGCACAAATTATGGTCTTCCAAGGCAGCAAAGAGGCCATTCTACATGCCTGGATCCTGGGTTTGGGGAATATACTGCCCCCTTTGTTTGCCTGTCCTCAACTTTGTTGACTTTCCAAATATGTCAGAAAAACTCTCCTTGTTTCTAGATCATTAAAGGAGTATGCTGGGGACTGCAATGGCTCCTAGACCTTTTTTGTTTCTCCCTATGCATTCATCTGTAGGATTTGAAGCCTAAAATAAATGCCTATAGCTAGAAGTTAGGAAATTCAACAAGAATCCAGAGATACTGTATGGAATGGACTGTATGATCTCCATTATTGCCATTTGTTTACAAATCTAGAGAAGCAAATAGGGGGATTCATTCCACAACACTTGTTGCAGTTCCTCCATGTAAGCGTCCATCAGCATTACGGCAGCCTGCACGGAGTGGAGGCTACCTGTCAAGGACTATCCTGACAATTCCAAATTTGAAACAGTTCATTATTTCATACAGTACCCCAGTTGGCAAGGGAAACAAAGTCAAAACTTCCGTGGTCACTCTGCGGATTGCATTAGAAACTACAGAGTGGTTTTGTCTCCATTATTTATTACATTGCACAGTTACTGACATTTTTTCCCATTTCTCTTCATAAATGCTAAGCCAATTTGCCTAGTCCGTCATAAGCCCTGCAGTGTAGAACTCGACCACAGAAGTATATGCACCATTATAAAGTTCCTGACATAATATTATTAAACTATTTTCACAAAAACAACAAAACATCCTACTAACGGTAAGGATCAGGCTGATGCAACTTGGACCAGATCTTTCATACACTATTTCCTTATTATTCCACCTCAGCTGAGGATCAAGAAAATAGGTCCTGAAATCAAAGGTCTTTGACTTTAATGTCATTTGCACATCAACCATATATAATACTCAGAAAAGAGCCTTTTTAAAATAGCATTTCTTTAAGCCTAAAAATGCAACCATTTGACAAGGGAACATATTTTCTAACTCATCTCTCAAAATTTACAAATGTAAAACCAAAAACTTTAAACTATATTCTCAACAATTTAGAACTTTTTTTGCTCACAGCATTTTTTAAGATGTGAAACATTCGCTATTTTTTTAAGTTAAATAGCATTTTTAACACAGGAATAGAAGTTGTTCTAATGAGCAAGTCAACACGTACTGACTTGTCAGTAAATTGTTGCAAACAATATAGAGCTGTAACTGAACTGGATCTTCTCTGGCTTACTCAAGATCCACTGCTCAGAAATCAAAATGGGATGACTATATATAAATTATTGCCCTTGGAAAACACAAGGATTGCTGTTTTGCTGCCAGTGCTTATGATAACATAGGCACTAATCTGGCCACATGTTTTTCAGGAAATATGTTAGTCATATTCTCCAATTTTGCTACTACTAGGTAAAGCTATCTTTAAAACCATGCCCATATTTTAAGCAAAGCTACTTGAGGGTAACAAGGAAATTCTTTCAGAAAGAAGTAGCGGTATGTGTTACCTGCAGCACTTCTATCGGTACAGGTGTGTTTGGGAGGCAGGTAGCTGAATTAATCCTTATAATCAGCGGATTCAATTCATGTCTCTGTCTTTCAGACAGAAGAGGTGTTTCCACAGTGAAAGTCACATAAGCATCTAAAACTTTAGGATTGTTTGCTGCCAGACGACTGACCACTGATTTTTCTCCTTTTTAAACATACAAGATTAAATACTGTTATAGAAGCAACCCCATCAAAGCACCCATATTTGATGCAATTAATTACAAATCTCCACTGCATTTGTATTAAAATAAAATAAGTATTGTTTTAACTGCTTCAAATATCATTTATCTTTTACGCTAAGGAAGAAAATAGTCCCCAGAGCAGTGTCAGAATGCCTACTTGGGCTAACTGCTGAAAGCACACAGAAGTTTATTTCTGTTTGAAGCTCTAAATATACAGTTTGCATAAACACAAAAATTAAAGCAGTTCAGAGACTTTTCATCATAATCAAACTCTTCGTTAAAGGTGAACAAGCACCTTTAAACAAACTGGCTTCTCTGCAAGCAGCTTTGCA